>NC_021161.2:2553145-2593843 GCF_000331145.2 Cicer arietinum
AATAATATATATATGTTATATATATATATATATATATATATATATATATATATATATATATATATATATATCAAGGCAAAATATCAAATTAGGATTTTGAGGAATTCAGTTAAATAATTAAATCATTAATTATGATTTTGATCATATTGTCGTTTAACTTGTGTTTTTGAATTATTTATTCAAATATAGGTAATCAAACTTATTCATGCAAAAAAAAATGTAGCTCCCCTTGAAAGAAATCAAGAATACAATTGTCATCACTTGTGATCTCATATCATGGCTTATATAGACAGACAAATATATACTTTATAGAGCCAAGAGTTTTTCTCGAAGAATCTTCAAAATCAATAACGAAGTAATTGGAGAATGATTATAAGAACATTCTAGATGTTCCATATTGAAGACAAAGTCAAGACAAATCACGATATACCATGTTCTACAATCCAAACTACAAGTTAAGATTGTCAAAAAAACTGCTAAGGCCAGTGTTCAAGCCCATGACTCGAATTGAAAGTCCAAAGAAAGAAAACAACTTTAGATTGATCTACAAATTGATGAGTTGTGAGCAAGGACAACAAAGACTCAAGTAACAATGTGATTAGAAAGCTTTGCATGCTTTTGACTTAGAATAGTACCAACTAACATATGACAACTCATTCTCACACTCATTCACGTTTTCATTTAGAACTCAAAATCAAGAACATTATGGATTTATTAAAGAACATTTTGGACAACAGTAAAAACATATGCTTAATATACTTTAAACAAAACTGAGAGCCAACTAATGTGTCTAACGACTATATTCAATCTTATATGAATTTTTCAAGCCTATCTTCATCTATAAATGGAAAATCAATGTGAAGAAAAATGCAAGAGTTTCCAAAGCAATCGTTCTATACTTGAATATTTAAACTCAAGTAGAAAAACTCTTCTCTAAAGAAAACACTCTGACCCTCTCACTATATTCGTGGATCATATTATTGAGTTCTTGTTGCAAATCAATCTCAAACAAGTGTTGACAAACTTTTAGATCCTAAGCACCTTTATCATTCACTTGATTTTGTAACTCAAGTTTATCTTTTAAGTTAGACTCAGTTTGTTGTTAAAATCCTTTCTTTATTGAAAGACACTTTTAAAAATCCTTTATGGATTGAAAGGTGGCCGTAGAAATTTATTTCAAGACTGAAATGTGAAAATTGTAATTGATCAAGGTGTGGTAGAAAATATAGCGCAAGACATAACGTTTGGTGCTAAACACATTAGTGAAAAATCTAACATATTGTGAGAATTGGACATATCTCACTTTAGATGAACCAAAATACATCCTTGTGTGATCTTCTTATCCCTATCTATATTTATTATGCACTTGATTATCACATTTCACTTAGAACTAACATGTCTTGCTTGCTTCTAACATATCCAAAATATTATGGGCATTATATTTTTTTTTCTTTTCTAACCAAGAATATTCTTGAGTTAGTTCAAATTAAGTACATGAATCAAAATTTATAAATAGATCACAATTCAAACTCTATTATTGTGATTGACATTGCTACTTGACATTAGAGCTCTACCTATAAGGTTGAGCACCTAAGAAATGTTAGAGAAAAAGATTCAAGAAGAAAAATCAATGTCAAAAGCCAAATATAATGTTAAAAGAGGATCATTAAGGCTAAATTACATTTGTGGTCCCTTAACTTAATTTCAGGTAACGTTTTAGTCCTTTATCTTTTTTTTTTCCCGACTTGGTCCTTTATTTTAATTTTAAGTGACAATTTGATATTTTATGTTTTAAAATTTCAACAATGATATCCTTTTTTATACAAATTTTTTTAAAAAAATTCAATCAAAACTCATAATATTAATTATATTCTTCAATATAATACAAATTTCATCAAATTCGTAACACAAATCTTCAAATAAACTCATATTTTCATACTTTATTTGATATTTTTAGGAATAAAGGACTAAATCGGGGAAAAAAAAAGATAAAGGACTAAAACGTTACCTGAAATTAAGTTAAGGGACCACAGATGTAATTTAGCCGGATCATTAAATAGACCATCTTATTTTAATGGTACATATTACAACTTATGGAAAGGAAACATACAACTATTCCTTAAATCTCAAAATACAAGAATGCGAGTATTATAATAGATAGAAATTTCATACTAAGAGTAGATCAAAGTGATCCAACATCCACTGAAAAGGAAGAAACATATTGGACAACATAAAATAAAGCTAAGGTACTTATAAACTGTAAAGCTCAATTATTTTTGTCTTATGCTTTAAGCAAAGAAAAAAGTTAAAGAGTCGATGAATGCGATACGACCAAGAAAGTATGAGATACATTACAAACTCGTCATGAAGGAACAAGTCATGTCAAAGAAACAAGACTTCATATTAATGTACCAAAATTTAAACTATTTAAAATGGATGAAAGAAAAACTATTAATGAAATATATTTAACATTAGTAACCATTAATTATCTCATTAAAAAATTTATATAAAAAATCCAAAAAATAAAACTATACTTAATAAAAAAACAGTGCAATGACAAAAAAAAAACCAAAATCCACAACCCAAACCTTAAAATACCTTCAAAAAATAAAAGACCAAAGATCCCAAAACTAAATCAATGGAACCTCAAAATTGGGAGATTATGCCTGTTTATTTATTTATTTAAATATCTCTAATAAAAATAAGAATGATAATATAAAGTCAATTTTCTTTGATAGTATTAAAAAATCAGATGTTTTCTATTTTATACCCCTACCTATTTATTTAAAGTGACTATTTTACGATTGTTATTAAACATAAAAGTTGAAAAGAAATTTCTTTTTTATTTTTCACTTACATATTCGAAATTTTAGCAAATTTCTCAGTATTTTTAAAACTTTAGAAGCACATGTATTTTTTTTTGTTGTTGAACTTTTTAATTTATTTGGAACGCAATTTCTAGTTTACAATTTTATTGAAAGTTTTGAACAATACCAAACTTTTGATATAGTTGATTAAAAAAAAATTAAAATTTTTAAAATCCACTTTTTAAAAATCTTTTGAAACTTTGGAAACCTTGTTTTTTTAAAACTTTTCATATAAAAATAAACTTTCAAAACTCATTTTTTTAAAATATTCGAAACTTTAAAATAAAAAAAATAAAATTTCAAGACTTTTGAAAATTTTGAATCTTGTTTAATTTTCAAAACTTTAGTTAATGTTATGAAAGTTTAATATAATAACTTTCCGAAAATTTAATATGATAATTTTATTAAAATTCTAAAACTTTTAAAAACTATTGTTTAATTATTTTTTAAAAAATATTCAAAACTTTTAAATTTATGAAAATATATAATTTAAAACTTTTGTTAAAGGTTAAAGTTTCAAAAATATTTAATAAATATAATAAATTATATTTCAAAAAATTCAATGAAAATGAAAATTTCCACTTTTGTATTTCAAAATTTTTATAATCAATCAAAACTTTTAAAATTTAAAATTCTTTTAATGGTTTTTGTAAAATTTCGAATATCTAAATAAAATTCTTTTAATAGGTTTTTGTAAATTTCTAAAATTTAAAATTCTTTTAATAGTTTTTGTAAAATTTCGAATATGTAAATAAGATTCTTTTAATAGTTTTTGTAAATTTTTAAAATTTAAAATTCTTTTAATAGTTTTTGTCTCGTTAAATATTTTCCAATATATTGATGGTGGAAGTATACGTAAGCGTGGAAATTAGAAAACTTAAATAAAAAATATTAGTAAACGCAAAAGTTAACATCAACAAACTGTATATGAACACGGTTTTCGTTTTTATAATATTTATCTCTCTCTTTTGATTGTATTCTTTTTCAGTTTAGATTATGTACACACATGTTCAGCGTATAAAGTCTATTTATAGCCTTACAATTGTATTGTGTAGGAATCAGTAACATGTGTCGATTATTTAAAAGTTTGTGACCAAATATTGAGATGGTGACACATTTTTAATTTAAAAAAAACAGTGGAAAATACGACAAAAATAATAATAAACACGATAAAAAAACTATGAACATGTTAGAGACTTTGGACTGGAGGAATTTTAGGAAACGAATTTTAGAATACTAGTTGACGAGTGATCCTAACATTGATTCAAGATCTAAGTTAGTAAAGTAAGGACTCTTGATTTTATTTTTTTTATGCTTTTTTTAATGTATATTTAGATCTTAAAAATATAAAAATATTGAAGTATAACAAGTCAAAGCTCTAAGAAATGTAAAATATACAACATATTAAATTAATATATGTTACATCTCAAAATTCAGAAAATAAAAATTTAAATAAAAGTTAGAAAAATATCATTATACATATTAAAAAGACCTTTATTTTATTATTATGTTTTATCAAAATAATGTTTTAAAATTTATTTTAGACCTTAAAAATTATTGAAAACAACAAATTTTACAAGGATTCAAGTCCTTGAGAAAAGTGTTGAACAAAATGATCCATTTGTTGCTTGTTCAAAGCCAATCCAATCTCAATTCCACCATCATTATTCTTATTTTCCGAAAGAGAAAAAGCTCCTGTTTTATCAATAGAAGTAACATCAACTTTTTTAGGCTTACCCCATCCAAAATCAAAATTATAAACCTCAAACCTAGGTGATCCAGCAATTGAAAACATTCTTCCATTAGTTTCACTCATTGTGGATTGCATTTTTGAGTACCAATTTTCTGCCCCATTTAACACACCATTTTCCAAACCATTCAATGTATCAATTATCCCTTCAAGTGCACTAATAAATCCATCATCTTTTAACCATGCTTCGGTTTTAGCCATAACCAATTGTGGCAAAACACAATTTCCAAAATAATTTGCATTAATTGGTGGATCCAAACGTGGTCTACAATCCACACTAAAAATAAAAGCTACCTTATTGGAATTTGGGTTTTCAATTTTAATTGTACATGACAACAAATAAGCACAAGTAACCGAAAAAGTTGACAACTTTACCTTATTTTTTTCAATCTTGGATTGTGCATATTTCTTAAGCTTTTGAATATGCAAAGGTGACAATTCAAAAAAACCTTTGATTGCTTCACCCTTTGGTGCACTAATTGTTTCCCAAACCTTCAAGCTTCTATTGTTTATTTCTCCACCAAAATTCAACCACACTTTTGAATAACTCTCATTTATCCCTAAAGGGTCATTTATAATGGACCTATCAAAAAAGGGTGTTAGATTTTGAGGTAAAGTCAAAGAAGGTGTGTTTTTTACAAGGTTGGAACAAAAATAAGACCATGATTTCATAAATAAAGTTGATGATTTTCCATCAACGGCTGCATGGTGTGTGGTTATACCAATACAAAATCCATGGTTTGGAAAAAAAGTGACTTGTAATGCAATAATTGATGCTTTTTCATGAGAAATTTTCAAACTTGGGATAAAGGGTTGTTTTTTTTCAACTTCACAAAGATTGGAACATAAATGGTTGAAATTTTCATTGGATTCAGCTACAATGAAAGAAATAGAATCACTAGGGACATAATTAATGGTAGGGTGTGGTGAATCTTGTGGCCATGTGATGTTACCAACAAGAAGGAGAAAGTGTTGGAGTGTGAGTTCAAGAGAGTTTTTGAGATTTGGAAGAATTGATTCAAAGAAAAAAGTGGTTGATAAGTTAGGATTTTCATAGAAGAAAAGACGTTCAACTGGTGGAAGTCTTAGCCATAGTGTGTCAAAGAAAGTAAATGGAAACGTGGTTGGTGAGGTTTCATTTTTTGGTGCTATAGAAAGAACTTGATGAACTTTGAGAGATATTATTGATGATTGTGCCATGTTGTAGGAAGGAAAATTAAATAATTTTGGTATTGGAAGTTGGAGAAGGTGAGGCTTGCCAATTTGTAGACCTAACTAGTATTTATAATCAATTATCTATGGCTGCTTTCGATTTAATAATACATTCTTTATATATATTTAACTTAATCAACTATATATTATTTTATATATAAAGTCAACTAGTCTTGTATAGTAAAATCATTGATATATAAAGTTTGGATTTAAACTCTTAATCTCTTACTTATTCACACTTACGTTTTATGAATCTAATTACTGTAGAGTACTTGAAAAGAAAAAATAGTTGGATTAAGGATTTTTAAGTTTTTCATCTTATAAATTAATGAATTTTTGAAAAAAATTAATGTGCCTCAAATTCCAATTCACTCAAACTTTATTTTTTTTTAGATTAATTACTATGCACAGTTGGTAGAAGTTTTTTTTATTGGAATGGTATAAGTTTTTCTATATATATACACATATCCAACTAATCAAATCACAATGCAACACTTTTGTTATATGACTTTTTAATAAATTTCTACAAATATGGTCGAAAATTTCATAAATAGTAAATTTTTATTTTATTCCATATCATACTAAATTACTTTTTTACAAAATAAAAAAATAAATTACTGTCTTTAAATTCTAACTCATTGATATTATTAAGGGTAGATGTCTTGTCTCGAATTTTAATATGTGAATTAATTATTATAAAATTTATTATTTATTTAAAGATAAAAAAAATTACTGAAAGACAATTAAAGTGTTTTCTTAAAAAATAAATATTTGGTATTACATAGTAACATTTTTTATGGTTTCTGAGTAAAAAAGTAACATTTTATATACTTTCAATCATTTAATGTAAAACCGTTCTGTTAGGGTTATATTAATGCTAGCTACGTCTAGCATAATACAGGAAAGTATTAATTAAAAAAGTTGTTACATTTTTTATTTCTCTATGTCATATAATTAATTTTAAAATAATCATACAAATGAATTAATATGACTAAATTATTTTTATTGGGGGTTAGTGTAAAATCATTTTATACTTACTTTATACGTCCTTTTTTTTTTCTGCGTCAATATAATATATGAGGAGTAATTAAATTACACCAATGTTAATTTGTATCAACAACAAAAAAATTACACAAATGTTACATCATTCATAACGTTTTAATTGATACAAATTTTATAAAATCTATTATTGGATTGAAAGATTATATCATATTGATTATTTATGCAAAAATATGCACAAATATGAAATCATTTGATTGATGATTGAGACTTGTAAAGATTAACTGCGTTTAATAAAAAAAACACATAAGATGTTAATTTTGGTATATTTTAATAACATATAAAATGATTTTATACTTTCGTAAAAAATTTAATAATGATTTATATGATATATATAAACTTTCAATTCAATAAATTTTTAACAAAACTTTTAATTCAAATAATAGATTTTTAAAAATTTGTATGAGTTAAAATTTTATTAAATAGTGTAACATTATACTGATTTAGTTTGATTTTTCCTCTATATATATTTAAATATTTATGAAAATATAATATATTGGGTCTTTTTTAGGTGATTAATATAATATAACAAGACATCTTTAAGTCTTAACACAAATGTCGATATTAGTATGATGGACGTCTTATCCTCAGTTTGAATCCGAGACTTCACAATGTGAATTAATTATGATTCTTCTAGAACTAAAACAAAAATTTTTATTTATAGTTATTAGGTTTATGTTCCTTTTATCACCTCATTCAAATGCATTTAAAAAATTTAGTGATTTAACTCAGATACCTAATTGATTTCAATTATGGACAAATTAATTAATTGAGAAAATCAAATTTAAATTTTGATTAGAAATAACATTTTATCATATTTTATTTATTTTTATGACTGAAATTTTAATTATTGAAGTTCATTTCCTTAAAATTAAAAGATTAAAACTAAAATATTTCAAATGCATCCAAGTGGACAACTGAATATATACCGTCAATATCGGTGGCTGTATTTTATTTTATATTCTTTTAAATTAGAGTCACTTTAACAATGAAATAATATTCTTTTATATATATATATATATATATATATATATTTGCTAGAATAATATATTCATTCAATCAAATTTTGGTAGAAATTGAATCGTTCAAAAATAATATAATTTAAAGTTGCTAAAACAAAAAATAATAAATCTGCAAGCAAATTTATAACACTCATCTTAATAGATAAAATGATAAAATACCTAAAAATATAATAAAATTTATAAATATGACAAAATTGAAATTTCATGCAATAGAGTTGTAACTCTTTTAAGATGTCAAAGTCATTAATTGAATGTATACTAAATCGAAATTGATATATGTCAATCAAAATAAAATGAATCCTACAATAAAATAGACATGGCAACGGGGCGGGTCGGGGGCGGATTTTGCCTCCTCCACTCCCGCACCCGACTAATCGGGGAAAATCCGCACCCGCACCCGTTTCATAGCGGGTGTGAAAATGAGACCCCATCTCCGCCCACAACGGGTTTCGGGTTTCCCCGCCCACACCCGCACCCATTTATATATATAAAATTATAAACTTAAAAAATCATATCTATTATAATTAATAAAATAAAATAATTATTATCAGATAATAATAAAATAAAAAATTATTTTATATAGAGATAATATTAGAATTTTTAATATTTTAAAAAATATTAAATATATTTGATATGTATATGTATAGAAAATTCAAAATTTACTCTAATATTACTTGCGGGACAGGTTTGGGTGCGGGTGCGGGTTGGATATCATCACCCCCGCACCCGAAATTTAATTTCGGGGAAATCCACACCCGCACCCGCATCCAATCAAAGCGGGTTTTTCCCGCCCAAATCCAACGGGTTTGGATGGGTATCCGCGGATGCGGATTTTTTTGCCATCCCTAAATAAAACGAAAAACTAAAACAATATTACATATATAATGATGAAGAATAAAATAATGTTGTACACGGAATCATGAAAGAAGAAACTATATGTGTGGAAATCACTTATTTAAATAAAAAAAAAAAAAAAAATAAGTTAGAATTTTGAACAAAAATTGACATTAAACCACATCTCATAGATGAAGAAAAGAGGAACAAAACAAGAGGGAATAACTAGGTTCATTTTACAAAAAATCATCTTAAAATTAAATTTCTTTTTCAAATTTTAATGTAAGATTAATTATATTTTTCAAGTGTACCATCTAATTAATATTATATATATTATTCTCAAAAGATTATAATTTACTATATAAATCACACATAAAAAAAATATTTTTCATTGATCAATTAGTTAAAAATATATGATCTTTCATTAACCATTTTGTTACAAGAAATTTTTTTATTTAGTTAAAAAGTTAAGTTTCACAAATCGATTAGTTAAAGAGATTTCGTTAGTCTATTGAATGTCTTTACTTAGAGGCTTTGTTCGGTGGAATTATATGTCTTGTTAGAGGACTTTTTCAAAAATAGATATAGACTTCCCAAGATTTCATTAGTTTCTTTTTTTTGAACTACACTCTTTTATCCTTAGTAAAAAAATAAGATTTTGTTAATCGTGTGTCTCTTATTGATATTCTAGATAAAATTTTGAATAATATTATAATATAATAATTATAATTTATTATATAAATTATACATAAGACAATCGTTGATCAATTAATTAAAAGAAATAGTGCATTTTATTAGTATTGTGTCAAATATTTTTTGGATAAAAATTTGAAGAAAAATCTAATACACTAATTATAATGTTTAATTACTGTATAAATAGAACACACGATAAATGTTGTTAGCTTGTATATTAGTTAAAAGATGGCTTTACATAAATCAATTATATTACAATAACTATATTTTACTATATAAATTAATCATACACGAGACAAAAATCTTTCACTGATTAATTAATTCTAATATGATATTTCATTAACTATTTTCTCTAACAAGAAATGTGTATTTCACTTATATGTGTCTATTGAATGTTTTCTATTCAGAGACTTTGTTCGGTTGAATTCAGTTCCTTATTAGATAATTTTTTCAAAAATAGATATGGGTTTTCCAAGATTTCATTAATTTTTTTTTTTGTCTTACTCAAAGTACACTCTTTTTTCCTTTACTTAATTTTATCTCATTGAGTTTTTTTTCTCCATATTTGACCAAGTTATTGCCAGTGTTTTATGTTTCTTTAGATTTTGATCTAGTCTACCATGTTTGTCATACTTTACTCACTATTTAACATAATGTTGCTTTGAGGTGCTACTGTTACATATATATGATTGTGATGAGGAGAATTGACAACCTAGTTGAAATGTCTTCTTCTTCTCATTGTGATGAGGAGAATTGACAACTCAGTGATGCCTTTGATACCTCATTGATTTTATTAAAAAAATAAAATTTAACTAGATGATTTGCATATAAAATTATCATACTAATTATAATGTATTGTAGAAATCCTACACTATACAAATTTCAATCACTTATTCATTAGTTAAACTATGGTCATTGATGAATGCATTAATTAAGAGATAAGCATACATTTGATTATAAGTGTCTTTTAATATTTTTTAGATAAAATTGAAGAAAATTATAATAATAATTTATATTTTATGATACTAACAATACATGAGACAATTGTTTGTTACTCGTCAATTAGTAAAAACATGACAATTCTCAATTTAATTAATAAAGATGAAAATGTGAATTTGATTATTTGTGTATCACTTGAATAACTATATAGACTATATAAAAGAGAATTATATAAAAAAATATATAAACTTAAATTAATTAAGAAATAATTAGTATTTTTCTTCTTAAAAAAGAAATAATTAGTAATTTTGATCAACTAAATAAATTATACATTATCCACTATTTGATGATGAGATTTCTGTAGTAAAATATTACTTAAATACGTGTATGATACACTATTATAATTTATTGTATAAATCACACTAAACTAAATATTTGTTATAGTCAATTTAAAAAATAATTTATTTTAGGTTAATTAGTTAAAAGATAAATATGTAATTGATTATTATTGTGTCTCTCGACTATCTATTTAATAAAAATACGAGAAAGACTACACTACACTAATTATAATTTAATGTATAAATTATACACAAAATAAATATTTACCACATATCAATTAGTCAAATATGATTTTTCACTGACCAATTAGGTAAGAGATAAATCTTTTTAATAATAATAATAATAATAATAATAATTTATTATTATTATTATTATTATTATTATTATTATTATTATTATTATTATTATTATTATTTAGTCAGTTTATTTGTTTATTTAGATAAAAATGTACATAAAATTATCATACTAAATAAATTAATGTATAAATAATTTACATGGAAAATATTTGTCATTAGTTATTTAGTTAAAAAATAGTCAATCACAGATTAGTTATTTAAGAGAGAAATATATTTTTTATTAAGAGAGAGAAATATGTATTTAATTATTAGTACACATCTTTAAAATATTTTTTATACACAAAAGTGAATAAAATTATAATACACTACTTACAAAGTCGTGAGGATAAAGTTAACCAAAAAAAGTTATTGGGAAAATTATAATAAATCAAGTATTAATTACTGTACAAACTATGAGTGTACATAGGACGAGTTAGGTCAGGTTTGATGTGTCCCTTAATCGATCTTAAATTTGATCAGGTCAAATTTTAAATCTTAATTCGTTCTTAGACCCGATCAAATCGGATGAGTTGCGGATTCACTAAGGACTGGATAAAATAAAGACAAAATCAGGTTGGTCCCAGAACGAGACGTCAAATAATAATTTTTAAACTTTTTTTTTAGAAAAAATAACTAAACATAAATAAACTAATAAAAAGTTATGTAGGTTACCGCTTATCAATTCATTCAAGAGTAGTAACTCGTAATATTATTTTACAAACTATAAATTAGTAAGTTAACGATTAATTTTTTTAGAGAGAGTTAATCAATAACAAAAAATAATCATTTGTCCTTAAATTAATTTGGGACGAGTTACATGAGGGGTAACCCGAACCCGATCCTTTTTCTACGTTGTCTTTGTCTTGTCTATATTTTTTGTTCTTATTGTTTTTAGGACTCGGTCAGACCGATCTTATTGCTTACGGGACAAGACGAGTTCGCAGGACGAATCAGATCTTATACACCCTTAATACAAACTAAACCCAAGACACATATTTTTCACTACTTCAAAACAAATAATATTTTATGACTGTTTCATGACCTCGAGGTGGCCCAAACCCAATACCACATCATTTCATATTATATAAGCCATGTCTCGTGAACTAAAAAAGCATGCTATCTCTTATACCTCTCAACTCACCTCAACCATATACTGACTTGAGCATCAATGAAAAGTTTGCAGGTACACCTCCACCAATGGACATCTACTCCATCGTAGATTTTGATCACACATCACCGTTCATAGACGTTTCTTCCTTTCGATTCACCACTAATGCGAGATATCTCAGTTTAGATTTAAACAATGACTTATTGCATAGTACTTTAATTTGCAGTCCAATGATTGAAATGATTGGTATATAATAACCATTTTTTATTCTTATGGTTTTGTTCTTCTTATTGACTAATTTGCTAATTTTTCCCTTGTACGAAATTTAGGTTGAACGAACAATAAAATTAATGTTTTTCATAAAATGATATATTTATTATTGACAGGAGAAAGTGATAAGCAAGTTAGAGATTTAATTCTCACCTTCAATATAATTTTTAAAAATTTGTATCTTTAATCGTCTTTAAATAATAAATTTAATATTATTTAAGACAATTGCAAGTAAGATACTAAAAATTTATTAATATCTAACATTAGCAAATATTTTTATTTTCTAATAAGACTATGAAAAACTATGTTTTTAAAATAAATACTCTTCTTACTTTTTAAATAATATATATTTTTCATATATAACTAGCTTACTTTAGTAGGATTTTCTATAATAACTCCAAATTTTGTAAATTTGCACGAAGATTGAATTTTTACCAATAACGACAACAATTATAACACTCTTAAGGTTAAATAGATTAAAGGAGCAACCGTTCTTCTTGACATATAATGACTTCAAACTTTTAATAAATATGTATTTTAATTTAAATTTTTCACTTTTATATTTATTATATTATTAAAATTATAGATTTAATTGAAATACATAAATAATGTAAATATATTTTACATTATTAATTAATTATAATTATTAAATTATTAAAATTATTTAACTTTAATTTTTACTATTAATAGTATCATAAAATACATATTTATAATTAATTGTTGATGTAAATTATACTTTTCAATATTAAAAAAATTATTCAATTTACACAAAAAGTAAGATATTTTGGTAGTTTAAATTCAAAAAGTCAAAGGGTAGAGCCGCCACTGGGTCAATCAATTCATGAATCATATTGTTGATTTAATTTTCCTTTTTTATTTTGTTTTATAGTTGATGGTGGTGTGGTTGGATTTTTCATTTTTGTTTGGTAGTGGCCACTTGTTGGTATAGTTTTTGTTCATTTATGTCTTTTCTGGAGAGTAAACTTCATCAATATTGTGCTTATTGTTACTATCTCTATTTTTTTTTATACAGTGTATATTGTTTTCTTCCATATATATTAAAAAAAAGTTAATTATTTTTAATGTATCTATTTTATGTATAAATATTTCTAAAATAATACTTGAAGTGAACGTGTCTAAATTGATTGTTCATATTGTAAAATATATTGTAGTATTAATAAGTGATATAATCAAAATAAAATAATAAATGTATATAATAATTTTAAAAAATAGTATATTAATAAAAAAAATTATTTTAATATATGGTGTTTATAATTAAGGAAAGTGGAAGTACATCTCATTGTCATGAACAAACTTGTGACTTTGAAAATGTGTGCACCTAATTAAGGAATTTTAAAAGATGGCAATTGAAGAATAAGCATAAGGTTGAAACTGGTGAGAGATAAAGGAATAATAGTTTTATAGTTTGGATGAAGATGATGGATAGGGGTGACGAGTGAATGGGAAACGAGTCTGTAAAATATTTTATTAATTTAATTATTTGACCAAAAATGTTGAATCACATATTTTTAATGTTATATCATTAAAAAAATGATGACTCAATTGCCACAGTATTATTTTTTGAAAAATAAATGTCACTGAAAATTAAAAAGAGAGTAAATTTTAAATTGTAAAGGTATAATTTAAAGACAAAAATTGTAGAAATTAAAATCAAATTATATCAATATCTATATATTATGGAAAACCAAAAAAATATTAATTATTAATATTTTCAAATTAATATATATTATTATATAAAGATAAAAATAAGTTGGACCGACGGATAAAACGCTAAGAGGATTTAGTCTATATTAGATCCATGTTGGACCAAAATTTAATTACCACAAAAAAATCTCTTAAGAATTTATTAGATCAACCTCATTAAGAACATGAATAATATTTATTACTATTGTGATTATTATATATTAGATTTTTTGAATTTTATGTTAAATTAGTATGTGTGCGATGCACGTACCGTGCAAGGATGCTTGAGAGGATTATTATAGGCGTGATAGATATATAGTATTTGTTTTGTTATTTTTTTTAAAATTATTCTCAAAACAAATTAAATTTGACATTTGAGAATGATACTAAGACAAAAATTAATATATCTCAAAAATTAAAATTAAAAAAATATAGATTATTAATGTAAACTATTTTATGTTAATATTTAGTAAAATTCAACCATTTTGCTACATCCATTTTTGGAATAATATTTTGAATTGATACTGTGACATGAAAAAATTGTCTCTTGTTGAATGAGATTATAAAGTTATTTCATATAGATAATATATCACATTACACTCTAAAAATTAATATAATGTGATAATAGAAATTTATATTACCTTATAATTTGAGTCAACAAAAATCTCTCCAATATCCACTCAAGATAGTACACTACTTATATTTAATCCAAGACAAACATATTATTAATTTTAAATGTTAAAATACTCCATTTGCATTTTATTGATATGATCTGCAATTAAGAAAAGTATCCAAATCTTTATAATATCCTTCGTAAACATTATTCTCTCTATCTCATAATAATTGGTCCATTTAAAAAATAATTGTCTTAAAACAATTGATTATTTTATTATTTAATATATTTTTTATATTATATCCTTTAATTAATAATATTTATACTATTTTTAATAAAATATATTTTACTATATATTTATTATATTGATAATATACCAATAGTTAATAAAGTTAATTTAGTAAAAATAATATTGTTTTTTATTAATTTTTCTTAATATATATAAAAAGATGAAATAATTTGCAAAGCATTAATAATGATTTTTTAAATAGTTTCCTCATCTGGTATCCCATATTGATACTAAATAAGAATTAAAACTTGAAAGTAAATTAATGCTTGTCGAATCCCTTGTACTTCATGATTAGCATTTCATTCATTTCTTATAACATGATTTTCATGATATAACATTCCGAATGAAGAAGTACAAAGGTGGAAGAGCAAAAAGTGCACAATAAAAGAGCTCATTAAAGACAAAAGCCTTTTATTAATGTATAAATGAAAATAATTAACTTTTAAATTTGAATGGACGAAAAGATAAAAGTACATACCTTTTAACTTGTTGCTCCTCTAATCACGGCCGGTTATATGGCTCTGTAATTTAGACTATGGCACGTCCCTCTAAATTTATTAGAGTTTTTTTTTTTTTTTTTTTTTTTTTTTTTTTTTTTTTTTTTTTTTTTTTTTTTTTTTTTTTTTTTTTTTTTTTTTTTTAATTTATAAATGAAATATTGTTATTTAAATATAATATAAAGGTTTTGTTGATGAAATTGTTAGAAAGATGTATCTTTTCAATTAGTTAAAAGGATAATATTAATTTGAAATTTTATTTAAATATTATTTACAATTTATTTATTTTGAAAATATTAAATAATTTATTTTGAGTTTTTTGTATTTAACTTAATAAAAATATAATATTTTAAAATATTTATAATTATTTTAATTAAAATTATAGTTTTTTAAAGACTCAAATTTTTTAGATTTGAATAGATCTTCTAAAATATTAAGACTACTTTGCCTCTAATCCTCTGGACTCTAGCAACCGATTTTCTATATTGTTGCTTGTAAAATATAAGCAACAAAAAAAAAAAAAGGAAAAAATCAATTAGAGCAACCGGTTTTTCTATATTGTTGCTCCTTGTAAAGAATTAGAAGAAAAAAAATTCAATGAAATCAAGTACAGTCTATGACTTTGTTAGTTGTCTTTCTAATTGTGCAGCATACCGGAAGAAAAAAAATCTTAATTCTCATTTAGAGGAATGGTTGAGAGAGAAGGGAAGAAATGATGCAATAGTCAAAATTTAATTGAAATAGATAAGAGAAGAATAAGGGGTTCCAAATAATGGGGATATGAGTCGAGAGAAGAATGGCTTTTGGAAATACATGTGAAACAATAATGTTATTAAAAGAGAGAGGAGGACCAGAGATGACTAGGTCAAGGAAATGTTGTAGACAGTTAATGATTTATTAAATTTATAGGTCTTTATTTTTTGAAAGGTCCAAGTTCCTGCAAAATCTAGTTTAGTCAAATCTATTCCCATCCATACCAAGAAGGTAAATAAAGTTGTTTTAAATATTTTAATAATTATTTGCATGCATGTTTATAATATTATAAAAAGTTTTTCCATAAAAAATTTAAATATTTTAATTTGAGATTAATTAGTTATCAATTTGTAAAAAATCACAAATTCAATATAAAAGTAACAAAAACTAGGCCAATAAATCGATATTTGTTATCAATTTTTGTGGAGGAAAATTCCAATAACGTGTATCTAAAAAATCATTCTAAAATATATTTTGATATTCTAATATCGACTACTTTTTCCAATTTTACTGTGTTTCAAGAATATATTATAAAAAAATTTAGAATTTTTTAACAAGGGATGAATTAAATATACTCTTAAAAATTCATATTTAATTCATTCCTTGTTAAAAAAAATTTAAATTATTGTAAGGGAGATGATTATAATCTCTTAAGCATGACTATAAATTTTCTTAAAAAAATCAAAGGATACACATAGGTCGACTTAAAAAACATGAACCAAAATTAGATATATGAAAAAATATTTGGAAAAAAAAATTAATGTAGATTTTTTTATAGAAATTAAAAATAAAACATTAAAATTTTGTAGAGACTAAAATTTATTTATCGCTTTATTAAATTACTATAATTAATTTCGTGTGATATTTTTTTTAAAAGCTATATTTTTTTAAATAAATGTTAGTGGTTAATAATGAGTTAGCGAATAGAAAAATTGTTAATGTCAAATATCAAACTTTGGACTTCCTTCGTGAAAATCATTTAATGTCTCAATCTTTTATCACTTGATTACTTGTTCAGATGCTAATAAAATCAATCGATTTAATATTTATTGAAATAATATTAGTTTTCAATAAAATTTTATTAATTTTAGTTTTAAAATGAGTAGAATATAAAACTTTTTACAAACAATTTTTATTTTTAGTTTTTAGGATCATAAGACGATTGATTACCATAGTGAACTTGCCTTTTGCTTAGTCGCTGACATAAGAGAGGAGCAAGAGATTGTTGAGGTATGGGTGGATTAAAGGCTTGATAAAAATGTGTCAGAAGTTATAGATTAGAGCAATGATATATGATAATGTATGTACCCAAACACTCATTCAACAGTTATTATACTCATAAATATATGATAATTACATTACTTCATTGGTTTTTTTTGGGATAAATATGTGTCAGACGTAAGTATGTTAAATTAGCAATTTATTAGCACCAAAGATCGAAGCTAACCTCATTCTTTTTTAAAGTCTCAACTCATATTGATATCATTGCATATTTTAATAACTATTATGCAATATAAGAAAAAAATAATTACTATAACCAATTGATTAGACAAAAAAAATGTCTAATATGAACTTCTAAAAAAATATGGTACAATTGTTAACCTTTATTCTTTTCGATAAAAAATGAACTTTATAGTAATTAAAAATAGTGAATAGGTATAATATTTTATTAAAATTTATTAAAAACGATGAAATTCATATTTGAACCAGAACCATAATAGACAACCTAAAAAGGTTACATCTTTTGAAAAATTAGTCCAAATTCATGATGTTAACAAATTCAAACACTTCAATGTTTATCTAGTCTTTTCTACTTAAAATTATATTATTTTTCTTTTTATTTTTTACAAGTTTAATTAATTTGTCTTCAATTTAGATTCTCTAACCCTGCGGTCCAATCCAAATTATAATTAATACACTAGACTAGAAATTGCAAATGAGGATATGTCCGGATCTTCATATTATTAAGGTTGTCTTAAACGTTTTAGATGTCTAGTTCTAATTTTAAAAATTGAACCCCTAATAACAAAATACAAAAACTCAAAATGAATAATTCTTTGTTTAAATTGTAAATAACATACAAAAAACAAAAACTTATAAATAACATTGAAAATAATTATTTTTTATTTTAGTTTCTTTTTTTTTTTGTCAAAAAAAATCTGAACTCTTTTTTTTTTCTTCTTAAAATCCGATTTTATTTTTGAGTTAGAGATTTTTTATTTTTATTTTTGAACCCTATAGTGCAAGATGAACTTTTATCTCTAAACAGTATTTTTGAGATTCTATAATACTTTAAAAAAAATAATATTGACTTTATAATGTAGGTATACCAGCAGAGAACCATGTCCGACCCCCCATATTATTATACAATGAAGCAAACTAGCGAAGGCCATTTTGTAGGTGAATTTTAGGATTTTGAAGTTGATATATATCTACATCCAACTCCTAGTGAAGGCAAAAAGCATTTGCATATATCGTTTTCAAATGAAGAAAACTTGTGTACGTTTCTATATTTATGCACATATTAATCATATTGACTTTCCTTTGAAGAAAGCATATGCAATTAACCCACTTGTGAGCACGGATGAGAATATTTCAAATCAATCGATAGAGGCATACGGTTTAGTTTATGTTATGTTCCGGCCATTCTAAATTTTTCTTTAAAATAGATAATGTCAAAACTTCTAAAAAAATCTATTTAGTTAAAAATGTCAGACTATATGTGACATAATATATTTTTTAACCTATTAGACTGATCTATTTAAATAAATATAAATAATATGTTTTTACTACTATAATTATTATAATAAATTTTGATATTTTTATTATATATTTAACTTTTAGTAATTTATGCATATTAATCTTCTTTAGTTATTGACATAGTTAAATGTATTATTATAAAATAGACTTCAAGTAAAATGTGTATAAAGTCATATTCGTCAAAATATCATGTTAAATATCAAAATATAATTTAATTTCATTGACATATTATCTCGTTAATTTATTTAAAAATATGTTTGATTACTTATTTAAAAATATTAAAATGAAATAGATCACCAATCATACCAAACTTCTACCAAAATCAGACTCAAACCTAAAAAGTAAACATGTGATATACTACAAATCAGATTTAAACCTTAAATTTTTTGATAGATTAGACTTTAAGCTATTAAAGTATAACTCGACTTACTCTATTTCCAGTTCACTTGTGATTGTGTCATATAACTTGTATGCCCCTATATGCATATCTTTGCATTAAAAAATTTAAAATTGCGTGGTCCTAAAGTGTTGTAAATAACAATGACATGTATTGCATGTAGCGTGTAGCATTACATTGTCTGAATAAGTAGTTATCATATATATATATACAAAAACCCACAACATACCTTTGTATTAGACACCACAATTTTTGAATCTCATCAAATGACTTATCTAAAGTGGATTTTTTATTCCATTCCATGGATATTATTTTTCCTTTTATTAGAGTCGAAAATAAACAAAATCAAATCAAATTTACTTAAATTTGATTCGACTCATTAAGAATTTATTCGACTTTAAATTCGACTCAAATTCATTCTAAATATTTTAATTTAAATCAATTTCGGTTCAATTTAAACTAGTAAACAACTCTTTGTTCGACTCGACTAATTTTTTTTCTTTCAAGTAGCTAGCTTATATATGTGCAAATAATTGTGATATAAATCTATCATGAATGAAATCACTGTCCATGATCACGCTAGAGCATATTATAAATGATAAGATGTATACTACAAAATTTAATTGACCAATAAGATTATATATATATCTCACGTGGCCATCTATTTGCCATTCCTTTATCTTTCATTGCGGCGTGGTCCGTTCCATTCAAGCTGCTGACTCAAACTTATAACTAACTTTTCACTAAATTTATTCTATAATTTCCAACCAAAACCAAAGTTTCAATTTTCTAATTACATCTTCATGTCACACACACACACATATATATAGTACTTCTCCTATAAATTAGTTTGCATCAAAAGCAAGGGGCATACACATTTTCTCCTTCTTTCATCCTATTTGTATATGATATCATCAAACAATGGTATGTCCTAATTTGTTGATATATATATAGACTATCTTTTGATATATTTATTCTAGGGTTTTATTTTATATAATATATAGTAGCCCTTGCACCCCATTAATTAATTGCTTTGAGTTTTCTTTTGCTTTTCTTTTTTTATTTTGCAAACATTTTCAATAATTATATATGCTATACTTTTTATAAGCAACTTTAATATGTTAAAAAGAGTACACATATATAGTACCTCAACCTGTTGCATCGATCTGTAAGTAATAAGACAAGTATTTCAAATGATTCAATATATATTAATTGTGACTCTTTATTGCATTTGTTTTCCTCCATTTTTTATTGTTATAAGTTTAAGCTAAATGACTTTAAAGCTAAATCCCTAAAAGAAAGGGCCAATAATCATTATTAACTTTTGAATTTCATTAATTTTCAAGAAGACAAGTTTTTTCCATCCATTTGCTAATATTTTTTCTCAATCTCAATTTAATTTCATTGTTTTGTGAAGCAGATATACTAGGAGTGATAAGCAAAATTCAAAATTAGAGAAAAATTCAAAATTAAAGAAAAATTCAACCAAAAAGACAAGAATGAGAGAAATAAGATGATTAACATTCAAAAAGAAGAAGATTTTCCATTGAAAGCAAAGGCTTCAACTATCTCATCATCATCATCATCATCACAATGGCTACAACTAAAAGATCATCCAAGAATTGTAAGGGTATCAAGAGCCTTTGGGGGAAAAGATAGACATAGCAAAGTTTGCACAATCAAAGGACTAAGAGATAGAAGGGTAAGGCTTTCAATCCAAACAGCAATTCACCTCTATGATCTTCAAGATAGGTTAGGGCTAAATCAACCTAGCAAAGTTGTTGATTGGTTACTAAATGTAGCAAAAGATGAAATTGATGAGCTTCCACCACTTCAAATACCTCAAGAAAACTTCACCCTTGGTTATCCATCTTTTAATGATGATAACACTTCTATTTGGAAGTCAAACCCTAAACAAGTTTTAGGTGAAATGGTTAATCATAAAGAAAATTGGATAAATAAAAGTGAAGAGGATAAAGTGGAGAATAATGATTTTCATGATGCACAACATGTTTTGACCAATCAACCTTCTTTTTTGGGATTGTTGAACAATTCTATGCCACTTGCTTATCATCAATTACAGCCTTCAATTAGAGATATACATTATGGGATAAATGTTGTACCTTTTCCATCATCATTGTCTTTGTCAACACAACAATATTTCCCTTCACATGTTGTTGGAGCAATGGATATGGATCCAAGACAAATCAATTACAACTATGATCAAATGATGAGTTCAAGTTCTCAAAACAAATTCTCTCAATCCAACTCAACAATTCATCATGAGGGTGGATCTTAAAATTTTCCATTCTCTAAATAGTTGTGAAAGTTATTCCCATAAAATCAATATTTTATTTCCTTCCAAGTGATACATAAATATAGGACAAAAGTTATCTAAAAAAATGCATGGATCGTCATGAGGATTATAAGAAGTTTATTGGTTTCAGCATATTTTTTGTTATGGTGTTTTTAAATAGTCACTCTCTTTTTGTTATTCCATATTGGTTTCATAGGTGAAACTTCAATTTCCATTTAATTTAATTAATATATATATGTCATGCAAAGGTCTGTGAACAATGGCATTTTTTCAAGTGTAAGAGCTTTCTCTAAAGTGATAAGGTTTGGTTGCTAGACCAAGATCTCACTTAGTTGATCCCCTCAAACAAGTCAAATTATCAATTAATCTAACATTCTCCAAAAGTTGAGATATTGTTTAGCAAACATTGAAGCTTGGAGTAGAACCAAAAAATCTCAACTTTTGTGCGATGACAAATGGTTTTAGATGGGAACTTGAAGTACTTAAACACTCCACTAATGAACTCTCAGTTTTTCGTTTGATTTATCTAACATAAAAGAAGAATGATACACTATAATAAGAAGACGATTTTTATCTACCTAAAGGATTGCATCAAGTAAAAAGTTCAATATTTGACTATCATGTCCTTCTTACGTATTGACAGATAAGTTCTTATCAAATTCGCAGCTCACCGCATTGACTCCTGAGTGTTTCTCCTATCTTACACTCTTTATGAGAAGATTAAACTCATGTTTAAATTTTTTTTGTAATAAGACTCAAATGAAAACGTGAAAGTAAAAATATCAATTAACTTTGATGAGTCAAAAGAATAATAAGTAATGAATAAAATGGATTGAATGTCTTATCTCACCATGTTGAGTAAACAAGGATGAAACCTACCTATTACCTATTAATGGTGATTGAAAAATGCTTTTGGAGTTTTTACATTTCCATCAAAAGTAACAACACTTCAAACTAATTGAATTTTTTCCCCTATTTCTTTTAATTAAAAATATTAGTTTACGTCATTTACATTTTTCAACTTAACCGTTATTTTTATAAAATATTTTAAATTAAATCATATAGTTTATAACTTATCTTCTATTGGTTAACTAATTTGTTATCCACTATAAGCTAATTTGTTTAGTTATGCTTCCCTTAGTCCAAATACGACGACGTCGTTTTGGTTGAGCTATTGTTTTTAGCACTATAAAAAAAACCGCAATCACGTTGGAGGAGAATATGAGAAGTTTCTTCTTTTCCTTGCAGTGTGTTCTACTTTACGCTTTGTTTGGTGGAAACAATTTTGGAGAAATTGAGAAGTTTATTCTCTTTGTGAAAAGAGAAAAAGCCGAAAAGTGAGAAAACCTAACACTCCACCATTTCTTCAAGTTTCGTTGATTTTCCCGCCAAAAAACTCGCATAAGTTTTTGAGTTGTTGAAGCCAAAAATCAGGTATGAAATTAGGGTTTAAATTACACAATGTTATGAATTAATTGTGTCAGTTGATTATTAAGGCATTGTATTATATATGAACGTAGAGCTCATTAACATATATGAAAGTATATACTCTCTTATATATTTCTATGATGGAGTTGAGCAATTGATGTTGACAATGCTATTGTGTATTTTCTTCCACATTTGTTCTTGTTTCGTTACTATTTAAGATCAACATGATTATTTTATGATATTAATTATCTGTTATTGAAATTTGGAGTATAAGCGCTTGTAGCATAAGTAAGAGCTTATCATAGAAGTGTATGTTTGGTTCCCTCCGGAGGAATTAAAATTGACTTTAGAGGTGTAGAATTGATTTTTATATGTTTGGTTGTTCTCGAGTAGAATTGATTTTGACTCTAGAATTGAAGTTTTTGCCTCTAGAATTTCTAGAATTGAATTTAGCCTGAAATTTATTATTCAACTATCTTTAATATGAATATACTCAAACATAAATCACTTTACCATTAACTCACTTTTAGCTAAAATTAATTTTACAGAGTTAATTCATTCAAAAACAATTTGTATCACCACATTACTAAACATACACTAAATATTTATGTATAAGTTATTTCAATATCAAAAGATAAAATAAAGTCAAACTATTTTCATATAAGCTATAAGTTGTTTTCATAAGCTATTCTAGAGCTTATGGATATAAGCTATAAGCTGTTTTTGTAAGTTATGCTAGATACTTATAGGAGTAAGCGAAAATTAGCTAATTGACATGTTATTAGCTGTTTCAATAAGTTCTCTCAAACATTCCTACAAGTGTTTATGCTGAACTCAAATGAACCAATGCAAATCGACCCTATATAATTGATATAAATTAAATTATTGGTTCAATGTTTGTTTTTGATCGATGGAGTGAATCATCATTTTAGTCTTTGAAATTGTTGGGTTAATCTATTTGGCTGTTGAAATTAATAAAAATCCTAAACAATTTCTAAAATTGAAAATCATCAAAAGTGGATTCAATTGACTGTTCAAAAGGACTTGTGTGATTCAATTTAAGGATTAGAGATGTACAATTTTAGAGACTAAATTGGTGATTTACTCTAGTATATTTCAAGTTAATATGACTTCTATTTATTATGTGTAAATGGAATTAAGGTGTTCTCATTTATTGATTTACTTCAATTTTTTATTGAGTGTTTGTGAACCAGACAATAGTCCCTTGAAGGTCATCTATGGAGCGAAACACTACTAGTGTTGTTAGTGAAAATGAAGTGAATTTTGATGGTTTAATGGTTTAATGGGTACATTAATGAAGTGGAGTTGCAAGTAAGACGCATGAGTAATTTTGGGATGGGTCAGAGAAGAGGCAGCAGATATGCGCTTTAGTGTTGCTGTGTTATATACTCAGAGTGAAATAAGTGATGATATCTCTAAGAATGAGTGTAAGTCTGTTCAATTGATGACTCAGTTAGTACAAACTGAAAAATGTTGAGATATAATTCACATGAGTCCGCAAGCGTTTCTGCAGCTGTGCGAAATTAAGATCATCGGGTAGAATGAAGGATTCCACAAGGGGTACAGTTGAAGGGCAAGTCGCCGAATTCCTATTCATTGTAGGGCATGATGCGAAAATTATCATTCACGGGAGACATTTAATGGACGCTTTGACAATGTTTTACGATCCATCATATCATTGGAAAATGAGTTCCTTGTCCAACCTTCTGATGTAAATTTGCCTCCAAATATTCTTGGGGATAAAAGATTCTATCCTTACTTGAAGGTAATAATCTATTTAATTTAGCTGCTCATTGCTTTTCATTCATGCAGTCCATGATTGAGTTTTTATAGTGACATAGTAATGCATTTATAAAAAAGGATTGCGTTGGAGTCATCGGCGTAATGCATAGTCGAGTGAAGGTGCCAATGAAAGATGCCTCTCGGTTTTGTGAGAAAAAAAAGGCTTCCCCACACAAATTATTTTTGCTGCATGTAATTTTGATATTAAATTTACATACGTTTTAGCAGGGTGGGAAGGATCAGCATCTTACTCTAGAATCTTAGGAGACGCATTAACTCGAAAAGATTCATTGAAAATTTATATAGATAAGTGGTAGTTTTTTTTTTTCCTTCCTAGAATGTCTATCATATAGTTGGCATTACAGTTTAGTGTTATTCTAGATCTTGAACCCGTGCAATGCACGGATAAATAAACTCATACATCAATTATATATCGTGTGCAAGCAAGAAATCATAAGGTATAAATTAGGAAGTTCACCTAATTTTGTAAAAAAACCGTGTTGTTTTTCGTAAATTTATGAAACCTTTTATGTATTTCTATGATGTAGTGTTATTGCATTTTTTGTCCTTGTATTTACATGATCCTTTTACGAATAAAATTGATCAATCTGTTCTTAAATGTATGAGACTTTGTCACAATAGTTTTGGAGTCATCGGTGTAAAGAATAGTCAAGTGAAGGTACCAACTGAAGATGAGTCGGTGTAATGTTTGCTCACATTCGTGACAATTTTTGTTTTATGAAATTTAAAGGGTAACAATGGATATAACTTTTGACACATAGAAAGTAGATATTGCTCTGATAAAATATAAGACGTATTTGTTTATTGAGCATAAAAAGATTGTCACTGATATATACATTTGTATGCATCTCTACATGTATTTTATCAACATATACTTCAAATACATGCAGGAAAGATAATGATAGACAAAAACATTTGAGTTTATAGTGGAAATAAAGTTTAGAATGTTAATTTATGAGCATATTAAGCCTTCGTAGTAGTAAGTATTCATAGAAAAGTAAGTTGACAGATTAAACCTGCTTAGTTGGAATTCCTACTTGGTAACTGCAGTTTCCTCCTGCAATACTCACCAGAATGGTTAGTTACTTTCACTTCTCAGTTCTCACAACTTCAGTTATCAAATCTTTGAAGATCAACCGTTCAATATCCAACACGATATTCGGCATCTCTTTGTAGCAATCTTTAATTGTGGAGTGCTGCGCCAAATCTTCGCATAAGATAGTTGTCAAATTCTCATCCTCATTAGCCAAGCTGAAATTTTTATGTTGTAACTTATCAATTTCTGTACAAAGCATATCCAAAACCTGTTGTCCTTCTGGTTTTCTTCCTTCTGGCCGATATGGCTGGCAAGAACTCTCCAACATTAGCTTTTGAACTAGAATTTCGTTAACGACGTCGAATATGAGCTTTCTTTGATTTTTCTCATTATTATTCATCTTAGCGATGTTGAAATGCATCTTGTTTTTCTTGATTTCCTCTAGTACAAGGAACATCATTGGATTTATCAGATAACCCGATGAATGCAATGCTTGGATAGAGCTCGTACTGGTGAGTAGCCCCGATGCTAGTAGTATTTCTGATATATATTTGTGGTCAGGATCTTTATTGAATCTTTCATCATCACCTTCTTCAAATTGTTGAAGAATTTGAACCAAATTGTGAGTTTTCAAGTCAATATCACTGGTTCCATTGCTGAAGTTGACTTTTGTGTTGGATGAAAGAACAAGATCTTCTGAATTCTCCTCACTACTATCATAAGTGTTCAGAACTTCGTCTGTAGAAATAAATTTGAAGGGCATCAAATCATAACTCAAATTATTTCCTTGGATGATTTTTGTGAATAGCACAAAAAAATACTGATTCATTTAGAGTATTTGACATTCAATATAAATTGCTTAGAAATGAAGTGTGCAATATTACCTAAATCTTTTGAGATGTCTGATTTCCTTTTAACCGGAGAAGGCGGGTCTTCTCTGTAGAATGTAGCATCAAGAACTGAAACAGGACTAGGTTGTTCTGCAGTAACTATTGTTTCAACCATAAAGATTTCCTTGCTAAAGTCTTTTTCTACATTCTGATCATTGAAAGAATGTTAAACCAGGTGATTTATATGCAAGAATCCAATTTCTTGAAAGGAAGAAATACTTACGTTTTCATTGAGGCCTTTTAGTTGAATATAGTTACTATTGAAATTTTCATTTCTTTCCTGCAAAGTAGAGAATTTTTGTTTAGATGTTGTATTTGGGGAAGACAATTCTGTTGATTGCTTATTTTGTTGTCTTCTGTTACTACTGAAATCTGATGATGGGCTGGTTGGCGGGGAACGCCTCTCGTAACCGAACTTCTTTTGTAGTCTTGGACTCTTGGTCTCTGCCATAATGCTAGAGTTGGTGTTGTTTTCTCTATTGATGACTTGAGGAACTTTTGAGGATTGCATCAATTTTGAAGTTCTCATCTTTTTGCTTTTATCCACTGAGTATAACGGTTGACTAATGGGATCTTTCACATGTTTGATTGCTGGACTACCTTTTGTTGTTTGCCTGTCAAGCTTGTCCACCAACGTTCCGTCGGTCGGATCACTGCGATAAATCTTGCTACCTGATGATTTACCATGATTCGACATTTCTGTGGAACAAGAATTATTGGTTTTTCTTGCTACCTTTGCTGGTTTCATGATTATAATTGGAGATTTACTACCTTGAGTTGAATTAGACCTCTCAACACTGACAGATGTCGCGTTCTTCTGCCGTGTTCTTGGGCTTTGTACATTCAAGCTTTCACTGACACTACTATTACTCCTATTGTCATATGGAGAATTTGAAGCTTGATCACTTGTAGTATCTAATGATTCTTTGTACCGATGCATTGCTTCAAGAATCTGTTTAAGGGCTCTTAGATCCTTTCCGGATTTTTCGAACTCTAAATTTGCCATCCTTTTCTCGATTTCCCCGTAAACCGAGAGGGATCTGTTCGATACTTTTTTTGAAGATTCACTACTCATGGAAGTCTGTAATTGCGAACCTTGGCTTGTCCTTTGGAATGTTGAATCTTGTTGATGCGTGTATTCATCACTCATTCTAGATCCTGCAAATGTCTCAACTTTGTTCGTGTTGCAGGTATCACAATTTTCGGTCCAATCTGGAAATGCTTCTATTCCCATCAACTTTGCCACAACACTAGATGTTCTTTTAGGAGTTTCTTGTTCTTCCATCTGCTTTACCATTGTGTTTGAGCCTCCACACACTTTATGTGGACTCTTCGAAAGGTTTCGAGTTTTCATTCCTTCATTGAAACTTTTGATGGATCGCTCCTTGCTGTCCAAGGAAAGCCTTGGGAGTTCCTTATGTTTTGTTGTAGATTTGAATGTACCATCATAGGAAAGTCTTGGTGAATCCCAAGCAGTCATAGGCCGCGGAGAATCGATGTGTTTCAAGATTCGACCCTTCTTTTCTTCTTTAGCCAGAGTTTTTACTGATAACCTTTGTGCATCTACTCGCATTGAGTCTTTGACAATATCTTGGAAATCAAGGGACTGACGTCTTTGGTTGCCAAGTTGCTTCACTACTGCTTCGGAAGTCGAGTTTTCTGTGATTTTCATTGGACTTATTGATGGTGGTTCTATCTGTATTGTTCTGTTAAACTCGAGGGATGACATGCTTGATGAACAAGACGATGAAGACATCGAAGTTCCTGATGATGATTCTGTGGAGGATTGTTGATTCTCTCTTGCAACTTTCAAATTCTTTGCCTGCAATCATAGTCTCTAATTATTAACTGATTCTGGTAAGTTTCTCAAATAATATAAGTTGATGTGATATACTTTTTCTTACCTTTGCCTTTTGTATTGAATTATTCAACTCTTTGATGTTATTACTTGTTCCCCCTGAAAAAGAAAGAAATTTTAGCACGAACTACTTTGAAATAATATATATGGAAAATCTCAAACCTGAAATGTTTCACATAATTATATGTTTATTTTTCACAAAACCATGTGCTACTTTGGAATGTACAAATTCTGGAATTCTACCCGAAAATATAGCTAAGTCTTTTGAATAAAGAAAATGAATTAAGGCATAGATACCATTATGTTCCCTTGTATATAACTTTTTGTTTTCGGTCTAAGTAAAATTCTTTTATTTAGTTCTAGTCTTTGTAAATTTTGTGTTTGCTTTTGATCCTTGTTTTGTTTTAGTATATGTAATATTTCTTTATATTGGAATTGTTCTCTATAATTTGTGGATAATTTGATTTTATTCTTTCAAATATGAAATATATAAAGACTAAAATTAATATGACATATATTACAATTGCCCATTTCAACATTAATATATTTTAGATAGACTAAAACGAAACAAAACGTCAAGAATCAAAATAAAATAAAGTTGTATAATTATAACGAACATTGATATAACAAAAATACATTTAAGCCATGAAATAATTAAAGGCAAATCATAAGGCAGAATCTCAAATAAATATATATTTATTGAAATATGTGGGGGATGATAAAAAGTGCAGGGTATCATTCTAGAAAAATGAATTTTCAGAATTACTTCAAACGTCAGAATGAGGAATTAAATTATCAGAAAATCCATGTGAAAGTTCCACATCTTGAAAAGTTTCACATAAAATAGAAATGGTTTTTGTAGGTATGTTGAATCCAATAATTTCAATTTGGAAAAGACTGCCATGATTAAATTTGAAGCCAGTTCAGAAAAAGCTTTGGTTTGTCATGGAACATGTGAAGTAAAAAAATTTAGTTACCGCTCTCATCTCACCGAAATATAAATTAATAAAATAATTAAAAAAACTGAATAAGAAAAAAAAAACTTTGTTTTGTGGTTTCCAATAAAAAAAAAACTGTTTTTTAAGATAAGAAAAACTATGCTAACAGTACATTTTTGACATATTGCAAATTTGCAAGGTAATTGGTTCAGTACATTACTGTTGAAAGAAAGCGATTTTAACCTTCATGTCCATGTCAATCAGATTTTTTTCTCTAATAATCGTGTTTGTTATGTGAAAAATCACTATTTTGGCATTATCAAAAGCTTGTCTGCATAATAGTTTACAAAACATTATTCATTTAATCAAGAAATGTTTTCCCTTTAACTTTTACTCAAAACCATATCGAAGTTAACATGATTGTACCCTATATATTCTATATTATTTGTGGGTAAAGTTCATGTTTTATATATTTATAATTGGAACGATCACGACTGTATCATTCTTTGACTATATTTTATTTATTTTTTAGCTAAATTCTGAATTTTCAGAGTCCTATTCTTTAGAAAAATCAAAAGGCTAAGGCAAAAAAAAACGTTTATAACTAGAGTTGATAGATGAAATACATTAGGTCTTGAAAAGTTTAAAGATAAATTTTTTATTAAATATTTATAAAATACTAGAAATCTTAAATTCCTTAACTTGTACCTAGATTAAGATTTGAGAATTCAAAAGACAAAACAGAACACACAATACAAAACATTCTTGTCCCGAAATATTTTATATGCAAGGGTGCAGATTTAAAGCTGCCACATGCCATTTTTGTACACTTATATGTGTAAATTTGGCTACTAGACTATTTAGAAAGAACAAAAAAACAAAACAATTCATCAAATAATGCATAACAGAAACAAAACAAAGATATAGAAGATTACCTTTATTTGGTAAATTGTGACTGTTGCTTTGGCCTGTGAGGAACCTGTGGCGTTCAAACAGCTGAAAAAACCCACTGATGCATCCAATTTGCTTCTGCAATTCCTGATTTTCATCCTTCATTGATGTCAAACCCTTTTTAGACATTTTTTTCTTTCTTCTTCTTTTTGCACCCCTTCAATTTTTTGAACACTGCAAAGCTTTGTTTAAATAACTAAACTACTTACCATTGACCCTTTTTCTCTCTCTGTCTCTCACACTGAATGTAGAAGAAAATTGGGATCTTTTGTTTTGGGGTCTTATTTATTGCAAGAAAATTTTGATATGTCACAAGGTGCTTCAAAACAAGGAATTAGCCTTAGAAGCTTCCAAACAAAATAAATTTTTGAGCATTTATTAGAACTTTTCACAAAAATGAATGAATTTTCACAATGACTTGGTCATACATGTGAAACAAAGGAATAAGAAAAAATTACATAAATTAAGGATGTTGGTTTAACACAACAATTGGAGAGAATATTTTCTGCAAAAGCAGAAAGAACAAAAAGAAGTAAAAATGAAGCAATTCCAAAGTGCTATCTGCTAAAGCACTAACTGCATAGAGATTTGATAGACCCAAGAAGAGTTGTTTTTAAAGGAATATAAATTTATCTGTTATTGTAGAAAGAATGAAGTTTTGAGGCTAAAGTGAATTGAGAGAGGAATTTGTGGTGTATTTATTTTATATATGAATATGATGAAGGCAACTTAGGCAAGTGTTTGAATTAGGCTTATAAAGAATAAATAATGTGTTTGTGGCAAATTTTTAATTAGATTACGTGTAAGAGAGTGGGAAAGAAGGGTGGAATTTGGGTGTCAACATGTGTGAGAGAGAAGAATACAGTTATTAATAAAATAGTGAAATTCTAACTATATTACATTCTTTTTATTCTATGAAAGAAATACATTTTTTATCACATTTTTTTACTTGATTGAAATTCTTTTTTAGTATACTATGGCTTACTCTACATGTAATTACAGAAATTAATCTTTAGAGATTAGTGAAGTTTATTTAAGTTGACTTTTTGAATATATAATTTTTCAAACTTTCAATTAAATAGTTAAAGGAATCAAATATCAATTACTTATTTCACATAAAATTGATTAGTTGATAGAAATTTATATAAATTTCATTAAATTTACACAAAATTCATGAAATTTAGTGGATGTGTTTAAATTTTAACAAATAAAAAAGATTAAAAATATAATATTATTTATTTGGAGTTTTAGTTGGTCTATTTTTAGAATAGTTGCATCGCTATTTTTTATTTTTTTGAAATATTTTCTCTTTTAGATTTTATATAAACCTTCGTAATTTTATTATTACTCAATAGATATTCTAATTAGTTAGAAGATTATATTTTTATAAATTATTTTTAATTTCTAATTGGTCTATTTTAAAAATAGTTGCATTGCTATTATTTTTTTGAAATATTTTCTCCTTTAGATTTTATATAAGCCTTTGTAATTTTATTATTACTCAATAGATATTCTAATTAGTTAAGAAGATTATGTTTTTATAAATTATTTTTAATTTCGATCACAAATAATATTAAATTTTTTAATATATTTTTTTTATACAAAAAAAAAATTACGAGCACTGAAGCATCACTAAAAGAAAAGGTATTTCAATTACGTTACTATCACAATCTTACCAATTATCTGCAACTAAAAAACTTATCATAAAAAATAAAATAAAAAAAGAAGGGAGGACTAGATAAAAAAAATAAAAATAAAAAGCTTAAAACACTAATAGAATAAAAATATGAAAATTAGTTTTAAGAAAGAAGAATGTGTGTGTATGAAGAGGGTGGATCAGATGAGTCAGATCTGCTATGGTCATTTCCTAGCACTTGTAATATGTAGACAATACAACGTGGGTGGGTCTGTGGGTTGGACCTCTAGCAAAGAGCATGTGAAGTTTGTCAGATGGAGGAAAGACACACACAAAAAGAAGAGGAGGGAGGGAGTGGATTTTGTAGCCAAAAGAATATGAAATTCATACAACAATGTGGTTATGTGGGGGCATATAATAGTCTAAAGAAAATTGGATTAATTTAATTCTATCAAAAATAAATTGGATTAAAGTTTTAGGAAATTTATGTGGGTAAAAAATTTGTAAATATGAAATTTCTTTTAAGGAATTTATATTAATAATGATTTTGTAAAATTGTCTTGTGTTATGGTAGATCACATCATGTTTATGGTGGTCCATCCTAGGAAATGCTCCATGGAAATAAAATTGTTACCTAGGATCTCAAAATAAAGGGTATCTTTGGAGGGGATAAGAGACTTGTTTTTGTTTTTTAAATTAAAAGGTATAAAATGATCCTGAAAATGTTTCTTATTTAATTTTTGAAAAAAAATTCAAATATTTGTCAAAATTAGACTTAGCATTTTAAAATCCTTCACTCCAAAGCCTTAAAAGATAGTATATCAATTATTCAAAACAAACTCATCTTATCATCTAACTAAAGGATTGAAGAGAAATTTTACGTTTCATCCTAAGAATTTATTCTTACAATCTCAAAAGACTAGGATTGAAGATAAAATTTTACATTTTATCATTTTCATATTAATTTATGAGATATTAATTTAGTGGTGAAAATATTTTCTTGTGTCAGAATTTAAATTCCTCGAAAAATACTTATAAAATGTTCATTAGTATTACCTTAATAAATAATAATCAATTTTCATACTATTAGTATATAAAATCAGTCTATTTCTCTTTGTCCCCATTTTTCTATCCAATTTCTTTTTTTTATTTTCTCATTTTCTTCTTGGATTGATCTTAACAATTGTTCAAACATTACCATATATCAACTGCCTTTTCGTCTTTTTCCATACTTGGGATCTGACCTTAAATTTTGTATTTGAATATTGTATTTTACCAAAGTGTTGATAAATTGGACTAAACAACTGTTTTTTATAGGCAAAATGTTAATAACTTAATGGTAGTGTTATTTTGTAAGGTTTAAATATGAGAGTTCTTTCTTAAAAAAAATTCAGTGTCTTTTAATTCACCAATTAAATTATTTATGGCGTATAAAAAGTATTTATTATTTGAAAGTTTTTATCTCCTTATAAATTAGTTTTGTTGAACGAGTTAGACTCAAAATTAAATTTTAAGATAGCGTATTTCAGAACATTCATGTCACACTATATATTCTGTTATAGACCTGATATGGTGTGCTATAAATTTTACATCAAATAAGATATGACTTAAAAATATTTATAAATAATAGACATGTGTTTTAGTTCCTTTATAAGTTGATTTTACACAATGAGATAAGTTAGAAGCAACAAAAGAAAATTAATACCAGATGCATAATTGATGTCCTTGCATTGTACTTTTCTGCATGGTCAATATTTAACCTTAAACAACAACTGTGAAAATGGGAATTGAAGAACATTGCATAAATAAAATAGATCATTAAATGATCTAATGCTATGCCAATCTAACCAGCAGCAAGACTGGTTCACTGCCAAGCTATATGTTTGGCTGTGTGGTATTTTGTAGATATACATTTCATGAAGTGTGGTCCATTGTGTAGCCCCAAGTATCATTGAATACTAGACAGGTACCAACTCTATAATATGTTAGGACCGTTAGCATTTCCAAAATGTTGATTGAAATTAGAGAATAAGAAAATTTATGAAGGTCGTTTTAGTTGATAAATAATTGATTCATATTTCACAAAATTATGGATTTTTTATTAATTTTTATCAATATTCTTTTAACTTTAAAGTCTATTCTAACTCAGTCTTAAAATTTATCGCGACTCATCAACTCACAAACTCAATTTATTTAAACTTTTTCATATAAGAAGTAAGAAAAATTAAAAGGGAATTAAAATACTTTAAAAGATGTATCATTTTCGCCACAAGCTTTTTGGTCCCATGTTGCCACTTCTTCCAGACAGTACCACATGTTATATTAAATATTAAATATTTAATTGGATGAGTTATTAGATTTCACTTATCTGTATTTTTGTGTGTTTTTCTATGGCAAAGCTGGCATTACAGTAGTAGTGAGTTAATGAGGTGGAAAATGAAAATAAGGAAACAAACCAAAAGGCACTATAATGTCTGTATTTTTTTGACTCAATAATGTCAGCAATTCTTATGTTAATTAAGAATTCTTGTCAAATTAGAGTGGTGTTAAAATAATTGGGAACATGGTTCTAAAAAAAAATCAATTATTAATAACTCATTTAAGGGATAGGTCAACATCAAGTGTAAAAAGATATTAGATATATCGTTCGTTTAAGAGATAATTCAACTTCTTAAAAGTAAAAAAATCGAATATTCTACAATTTTTATGATGGTTAGTCTCATAGTAGTAAATATAAAAAAGATGTAAATTTGTGTGATATTTTTTAGCACTTATTCAAAAGTCTAATAATAATAATATGGGTTAAAAAAAATGTTCATGTCAAATTGTCTAATAACTTTTATTATTATTTCTTATTTTTTAGAAAATTTTCAATGGTGAAAAAAACACTTTCTGCAAAAAAATTAAGAAATTTTTGGAAAATATTTATTTTACAAATGTTTAGTCAATATTATAATGCCTTCAAAGTCTTTAGGCAATTTAAAAAACAAGTTTTATGAGTATCGTTGGATAAAGTAATTGAAGATATTAAGAAATTTAAAATTCTTAATGATTCAAATGTTTTCAACTGAATTTCCTTCATTTAAATTTTGATTATTTTTGTGAATTTTATAAGAAATGTGGTTCAATATAGAAATTAAAATATTTGTATCAAAAATGAACTTTTGAAAAAGTAGAGGGATCAATTTATAAGATTTGAAAATTCATAGGCATCACTTTGCAAAATTTGGAATATTATAAGAACTAATTTAAAATTTTAGAGACTAATAAACAAATTATGAAATATATAAAAATAAATATGTAAATTTTAAAAACAAAAATATAGAAATCGTTCTAAGATTCATATTTTATTAGATAAAATGTTAAAAATTCTATAAAATTAGTTATAACAAAATATTACACGAAACTTCTTAATTTTAAAAATCTCTAAATCTTTTATCTTAACAAAATAATTAATAATAAATAATTTAAATTATCGAAAAAGTTACATTCCATCATAAGAATATTCATCTAAACATACTGTAAAGCATATTGAGCATAAAAATTAAGTAGAATAATTACTTATTGAGTATAATTAGCTATACCAAATGTTTGTTATTCATTAGTTAATATCTAACTATATTATTTGATATAGTTAACAATTCTCTCATTATTTGATATATTTTCCGCTCATCTACGAATTTTATCAACAATTGTAATACCTACTGCATTTTCTCCTTAGACTCTTTTATCACATCATGATTTTGATACTCCTCCTAATGAATTTTAGAGTATTATCTTTAACGCCTTATCAAAGCTTTCATACCTAGTTGCTTAGTTTTTCTTTCTTGGACGTTTCACCCATTGCAAAAAAAAAAATCAATACAACTATAACTCTATAACCACATTATATGTAACAACGCAGTTTTTTTAACTGAATCTAACAACATAGTTGTTGTAACTTTTTTGTCCCTTTGATTTTGCTAATCAAATTAAAGGCAATAATTGAACCCACAAATCTTAGCAAGGTACGATTCAAGCAACATGCCCCTTTTCATGTGCACGTTACTTATTACTTTAATGTTAATTATTATCATTTATCACCATCAATTGTGTTATTATAACAACTAGCGCACATACGGTTGATGTGTTTGTCTGTATGAATGATAAAATCGTAGATAAAAAATAGTTTAAACGAATTGTAAAAAATTGAAAGAAAAATAGTTATATAAAAATTTGGTATCCCTATATATATATTAAATAATGATAAAATTGTAAGTAAAATAATTTAAATAAAGCTAAAATTAAAAAAAAAATTACATAAAATCTTGATATTTTTTTATATAGTTACAGATTTATTGTCTACATTGTGAAAATAAAAATAAATAAAAAATAAATAAAGATTTATCATCTACAGGGTATTGGTAGAAGTGGTTCTGTATAAAATACTAGCTAGCGTGTATTATTATTATTTTTTGATTACGAGCTAATGTATTTAATTAGATCCATTAGCTCCCCCACACTGTAACTACAAGGTACATCAGTGTGGTACTTTGTTATTTGATAGCTTAACAGCTTACCAAAGTTGTGCATAATATATAAATACAATTATTTTTCCTTTGAAAAAAAAAAGTTACTTCAACCTTTTAATTTATTTTATAATCTTTATTATTCAAAAATATCATAAAATTTTTGGTTTATCTTTTTATTTTTTGATATTTCTACTTATGTATTTTTTAGAAGCATGTTAATATTAAATGTGGATATTAATCTCAATTGAGATTCAAAACATGATTCATTATATCTTAGGAAACTAACTTCTATAATGGACGCAATGGACGCAAACCGAGTCATTTATTTCTAAGCTGAATTTTATCAATACTATAAATTTGTTTAAGGTATCATATGAATTAGCTAGTTTATATATATATATATAATGAATGAATGAATGAGAGTATTTACATTGTATTTACAAAATGAAGAATTTTAGTATATTTATTATATAAATTAATAAATTAACGATATTTTTATGAATTAAAAATCATTTGTTGACTTTATATTTTAAAAAAATAATTTCTTAAGAAGAAATATATTTCATTATTTATAAACATTATACTAGTTTTTTATATTTTATTATAAAAATATTTAATATTTAATATTATAAATAGTAAAAAATAAATAAATTTTATTTCTTCGACTCTTTTAATAAATAATATTTAATTATTATAATTATATTAAAAATAATTTTTTTCAAAAAAATTTATCTAAATTATTAATTTAAAAACTAAATATATTAATACATAATTAAATTATGTACAGTATAAATGATTAGTTAGTTATGTTAAGGTATAGTCGCAATCTATTATTAGGTTTAGATTCTAGTGATAGTTGGCAAATTTCCGATCGAATTGGACTCCATGAAGACTATATTTCAATAATTGTGCCCATGATATAGTGTCTTTTACTAATAATTAAATAAATGCTACTAAATTATTACTATGTTCTTATGTACTTTTTTTATTATAAAAAAATAAAAAAAGTCTTGTGCATTTTAGCATCACATAGATTCAAATTAACCTGCTCCAACCTGTATGATTTTTTCAAACATATGGACAGTTGAATTCTTTTGTCAGAATCACAACCAGGCAGGAATAAATATCATGTGTATTGGATTGCTTATCATAGCAAAATACCATAAAGTATTAAGTTAGTAAAATGCATATATCAAATAGAAAATAATTAGCCAGTTGTGCTTGTGACCCTCCTTCAATTATATGTATTGTCCTTAATTATGGTACCGCTATAATGGTTGGACAGGGGGAAAAACTAAAAAATGGGGCAACGTATTTATTGTGTGTAGGGATACCATTATTAAGTGCATTCAAATGTACTAAATATATACTGCAGTGAAAGCAAAAAAAACCATCCAAAAGAAAGGTGAATAAATGAAAAATAATACACAAAAGTTACGTATACAAAGGTGTGGAACATATTAAATGAGAATCTATATTTAACTATCTCGTTATAAAACTCTTTTTTGTTTAATATGTTCTCTATAAAAGTGTATATTATATATATAAATGTTATGACTTTTTCAACAAAAAAAAAAAAAGAAAAAATATTATTGTTTTTAATCAAATCTAAAAAAAAACTAAAGTAGCTACAAATTTATTTATATTTATCATTTAAAAAAAATTAATTTTAATATATATATATACACACATTGTCGTTGTATATAAATTTAATAATTTATATACAAGATCAAATTGCATTTCAAAATACAATATAAAGACACTAGTATTATCTAAACTTTATCTCTTATTTTCAATTTCATTACCTTCCTTTGTTACGACTCCTCTAAACATGGCTACTTTTTTTATAAGAAAATCGTATTAATAAAAAATACAAAAAATACTTCTACTCAATGGATTTAATACAACTTTCAAACAACCCAATGGATTTATACATCATAACAGAAATGATATTTCACTTTTCTACTTTCCCTATAACAGTATGCAATTGCTAGGTGAAAAAGGGTTCTATTTCTCAAAATAGACTAAATTAAAGTTATTAAAATCGGGTATTAACATGGAAGTTCATACGAATTTAAGGATTTTAGGTATAAAAATTGTATTAATTTGTTAATATATTTAAAAATTGATAAATTCGTTATAAATATCGAATTAACATAGATAAATTTACGAATTTATAGTAAATTCAGATAAATTCGACGAATATACTGATTTTACTCTAATTTTGAAAGAGGCTTAATTTTTTAATTTTAATTCAAAAATTCTTATTTTTTTTCCACTATTCTCCAACATGCTTTTTACTTTTAACTCACATGTGACTTCATCTTCATCATTACTGTGAACGGACCAACAAATTTCGAATTGTGATATAATTTATTTAATTTGATTTTATATTATTTTATGAGTATAAAATTTTATAGTGATTTTATATATTTTTGCTTTATAACTAAGTTGAAAGTTTGAATTCTCGGTGAATTTATGATATTATAAAAATATATATATCATTTATATATAATTTTAATATTATTTTAATATAAAGTAAATTTAACGAATTTATTAGCAAGCATACATAACCAGAAAAAGGATTGTAGATTTAGACTTAAAAGACTAAAATAAATAAATAAAAAGTTAAAAGATTAATTTAACCTATTTTTTTTATCTCTCTAAATATAAGTGACTATTAAATTGGGGTTTTTTTATTATAAAAAAAATGACTATTAAATTGAGAAGATTTCAAACTCATCCACGACCCCATGGAAAAAGTTGAAGAATCACGAGCTTACTTTTGATCATGGAGAATTAAAACTTATAAGCAACAGTCCAATTAAGAAGCTTTAGAAAGCCCATTATTTTAGTATATGATTGGCACGTGATGTTACCTAAGGTTCACACCATGTGCTTTAGCCATTCAATTATCTACAATATAAAAAGAGTAGTAGACCAATTTTTCTCTCTTCATTAATCCAAGTATATTTAAATTTGAAGTGAATATTAAATGATGAGATCAAAGGCTCATTCCTTTATTTTATGATGGAAGATTGGCCTAATATAAGATTGACCTATCCAAATAATTGTACGGCAAATTGAATGAGATTAGCCTAACATTTAAGATTTATTTATCTAATTCGCTTATATTAAAATATAGTTAATAAACTTATCAATAGTAATGTATATTATTTTCACATAAGCAAATTCAGACCATTTCATTAATTATAAATTGTTCGATACACTATAAAACTACAAAAGTTTTGAAAAGAATTAGAAAAATGATGTCAAATATTGGTGATTATAGCACCAAAATTCAAACAATAAAACACATAAAAAAACCAAATATTGTCATAATTTCACTTAACTACATTTTTTATTTTTTATCCAACATATATATTATGTCATATTCGGTTCTAAAACGGTAATAGAAGTCAAATTATATTTAATACTATGAATAAGAATTGAACCCACGCCAAGATGTCACACCACGATTACGAATAAATAATACAATAAAATATAATTAGTAATATCACCACTAAAAGAGAGAAATGCCTTGCAAAATTTTTTTGAAAGTGCTAATCTAATAAGATAGATGAGATAGCCTCCTTGATAAATATTCTACCACCACTATCAAGCATATCATCTAGTGATAATCTGAGTAATAATAATTCTCTAACTTCGACATGTTCAAGAGAGAGACAAAATATTTAGAGTTTTGATTTTTGCAGAATTTTGAGTCGAAAATAAATTAACTGTCATTGTTTTTTCTATATTGTGGAATTGTTATATTTCTCATGTGATGTTTGAGATTGACGAAGTGGGGAGTGATCCTCGATGTACAAGACACGTATAATGAGCGATTCTTAGGACGTTTGTAGGG
>NC_021161.2:2594011-2604698 GCF_000331145.2 Cicer arietinum
GAATGAGAGGATTCGGAGGCCGTGTAGGTATGGGACTATAAGGTTGAAGAAAGACTTATAAGGATTGATATGCACTACCTATACTAGCAAGATGCATCTTCTTTTCAGTGGTCTATTATATAAGAACTCCACAATTAAGTGTGCTTAATTTGGAGCACTCTTCATATGGGTAACCTTCTTGGAAGTTTGCCAAAAAGTATGCGAGTGAAGACAAAACATGCTGAAAAGACTCGTTTTTATTTGTGGGGATAATATGAATCCTTTAAGTAGTATGGAACGTCACAAATATATCAGAGAATACCTCTTCTAGTACGATGTGGTTTGGGGACGAACCAAGCAGAAGTTGGTAGACATGTGATGCATGAGGTCAACAAGGCGTATAGTGACCATCGGGGCACACAACACGTACAATAAGCAGCTCTTGGGACACTTCTAAGGAAAGAGACACATGAACGAATCAAATTGGATCTAAATGAGAGATCCATGATATGTATAACCTATACAAATAAGGTGCATCTTTTTTTCAGTTGCTCGTTACAAAAGAACTTCACAGTTAAGTGTGCTTGACTTAGAGCACTATTTGAATGGGTGATCTTCCGAAATTTTTTTCATAAAGTATATAGAGTGAGAACAATATATACTAAAAATACTCATGTTTGTTTATGGAGACAATACAAAATCTTTAAAAGCAATCGTTATATTCTAGTTCGTGCACCACTTAATCTTTTAGCAAGTATGTGCATTTCTTTTTCATGAATTGATCAAATTAAATCATTTTGTTAATTTAAATTTTAAATACATAAAGAGACATATATTTTAGAATGAATAAATATCTATTTTCTTAAGATATGTTTAGATTGATAGTGTAATAGTGTTAAATGGAATGGAAATAGATGACATACATTTTGAAAATCTATGTAGTCTAATTTATTCAATTTCACTTCATATCATCTTATACTATTGATTATAGTATAATCTAAAACTTCTATTATGATAAAAACAATTATATATAATTGTAAGTATAAAAGTTTTTATATTGGCAATCAATTACAACTGTAAATTATTAATAATGTTTAACTTTTATTATAACTATTTTTAAAGTCACATATATAATTAAAATCACATATATATAATTAGTCATGATATATTGACGGTATAAAATTTTTTATATTAAGTAAAAAAAAATATTTTAAAAATGTTTCACTACTTTTTGGTATATCAGAAGAGTTTTTCAAGAAATTCGTTATCAAATAAGATTTCCCGATGTAGGCAATTTTTTGGGTATGATGAGAAAGGTGAGCTCCTGTTGTTTGATCTTAATGATTTAATATGTGAAGTGATGTTTAATTTACTTCTTAATGGATATGTGCCTTTTGGTTCATATTGGAACAAAAATCTTTCACTTTCATTACATGATTCGAATAATTGAACTATATTATTTTAACATTTTAAGAAGACAAAGGAAGTTGCAAAATGGAGATTTGTGGTCCTAGCTAATTGATCACTAGCATACGCAAAACTTTTGAATTGTGAGACAGTTTTTTATGTAAAAATTATGAGCAGAAAGTGGGTATCAATAATAGTTATCACGTGTACTAAGAATTATTGACAATATTAAAATTACAATCTTTAATGCAACACATTTGACTGAATATTTAAATTAAAATAGTATGAAATTTATAAGTTGTATGTATAGTTGATATAAAACTATTTTATATATGTATTTAATCAGATTTTATAATGTAAATATTTGTAGTTATGTTTTGAAAAATTAACTAAACAAATTACATTATAATTTGACTTAATTAAATATATGTGTAAAAATAATATACGAATAATGCATATAAATACTTTTCAAAATAATATAACATAATATAAAATATATATATATATATAAATTGTATATTATCAATAAATAGTTATTTAATTTATAAATAATTGACTCATATATCATAAAAACGTGAGTTTAACTTCTACTCTTAATTTTATTATTGAATAAATTGTAAGTATGTGTTAAGGTCTATTGAGCTATGACGAATTTTGAGACCTAACTTTACTAAACTTTTGTTTATTAAAAATGGCATAATGATGAATGATTTGTTAAATTCAAAAGGTTAGAAATATATAAACTGAGAAGGCAGTGGGACCAAACTGCACACAGTGTCACATGCTCCCATCATCTCAGAAGAGTTCCAACTTTTTTGGCTAAAGATAAGATGATATCATGTTGCTTCAATTTTGTTTCTTTTATTTTGTTTGCTTGCAAAGCAATAGTCCTATTCCCAACCAATAGAAAATTGGCATAGCAAACATGGTAGCATTGTAATTAACTTTTTATTTTATTTTTTTAATAGAGAAAATTGTAAGAAAAAAATTCATATATAATTACAAGATTTTAAATTCAAATTTAGAACATAATATTCAACTTACAATGTCGACAATTCAACTTACAATGTCGACAATTATTGAGTTAGATATTACAAATATTATTTTTTAATTTTTACTCTTTAATGGATACAAATTTATAAATAATACTTATGAATTTATGTTGAAATTCATTAGGATTGGGGATTTAGATTTTCTAATATTGAAATTCAACATGAAAAAAAAAATGATAATTTCATTATCAAAATTACTTTAATTTCACAAATTATATATATATATATATATATATATATATATATATACTAAGTAAATTTAATAATAAAAATTCTAATATAATGTACTCTTTATATTGAATTTCAAAATAAGAGATCTAAATCCACAAAACTTGTTGATATTATTATCATTGAAGATTATGGTTTTGTAAATGCAAAGGGTTACTGTGACTTTGTGCTTTGTAACGAGAATGATTGCTATCATGTGTGTATATCACTATATATTCTTATGGATTTGTTACTTCAAGTTACAAGTGAGTAAATCATTTTACGAAGAAAATAGAGGTATGGGTAAAGAACCAGAAGGACTAAACATATGTATTGTGTAGAGTTGTTACAGTAGAACAATGATTTTGTAAGGTACAATGTCATGCTCAAAGGTTATAATTGTATACTAGAAAAAAGAAAATAGAAATTTAGAAAGAAGTTTCTTTCACTTTATATTCTCTCACTTCTGTCACAATGAAAATAGAAATGCAAAAGAAGTTTTGTCATAGATTTAGCTTTAACCCAACAATTCTATAGAGTGTTTAATAATTGGCTCGGATCAGGTCGTCCAGCCAAATCGATTCAACTGGAGAATCATACTTGTGATCAATTTAGTCAGGTATTTAAAGTGTATTTACAACTAGACTGATGATTACTTCATCGATCTTGGTTGAACCGTATAATTCAATGACCCAATCAGATATGTTGGATTGTGAGGGGAGTTCGGTCTCACTTATATGTTGCTCCTCTCAAGTGTGAGTTCATTCCATTTATTTATACTCTTCTTAAAACGAAAGTTTTTTCATTCACATACAATTGCACATTTGTTGACTTCTGCACATCAATGGAATACATTGTTTGAACACCTTTGATCATGAAGACTTTCAATACAAGAAGTAGGTCTTTTTAGTAACCATTGGCTTTGATACCATTGTTGGCTCATGAGGGGAGTCTAGAGGATGACCCACATTAGATCAAGAGCAACCACACAACTGAGTTAGACATTACATCTTAACTCAAAATCTTAAGACAATGAGTTTATGTATCATATAACTTATATGTTGTTCAGCCATCACATTTCTAAGCAATATGAGACTTTTAACTCCCACTTGCTACACAACATGATCGGTTTTATTGACCTTGCATGGAGTGTTGACTTTCACATTTAGATTTATAAAAAACTCATAAAAAGCCATGTAAGGTTCGAACTTATGACATTCTCCCTTTATCTCACAATGAATTAGCAAAAAAATATCGCAAAATAAAAGAAATTTTAAGTTTTAAATGTAATGAACATTAATTGTTTTTACCTATTGTATCCTTCAATTAATGTTATTATATACATTACTCTCGAATCATTATATTTTAATTTGTATTTATGATAATAAAAAATATATCAATAGTTAATAAAAATAATTTGATAAAATTATCACTCTATTTCTTTTATTTAAAGTCATTTCTTAATATATATATATATATATATATATATATAAATATATATATTAAATGATTCAAAGTGATACTCATTGTGATACTAAGAGAATAATAAAGTAGGTTAGATTCATCAATCACAACTTAAATATGCTTAAAAGACTTTTTTATGATAAAGAATAATTTTTAAATTTCCTTAAGCATACCTAAAACTTTTTGTGTGGAATGTAGTCAATGAACTTCTCAAAAAATCTTAGCCTTGTCATTTTTTTAAAATATGACTTAATGTAGGTATTTGATGATCCACCTAACTTATTCTCTCTCCTACTCAATTAATTCCTTTTTTCTTTCTTTTATTTATTATATACATACTTCAAGTTCTTCATGGCTATGCCATGATAATGAGAAAAAATCTTAGGACAAATAAAAACAAAATCTCAAAATAAATACATCAAGAAAATGATAAATTTGAAGATTAAATCTTTTACGGAATAAGCCTTTCTTAATAAATTGTAGTAAATAATTCACCAAAGTAAAGTAGAAGCAGTGATTCCATGATTTGTCGATTTATCTGTACATGTATTGTCTTTCACCTTTTCATCTAATATCAGATATCTGAAGCTATGATTTTAAAAGAACCAACCGTAAATAAAGAATCATTTTCTAAAGAAAGGTAAAATCAAGATTTATAATAAATAATTTAAATAGTCAATTATGTTGGCAATAACTCTGCATAAAAAGAAATAAAGATGTGAAACTTAATAAAAAAAAGCTAGCAATAAAATTAACCCGAATGTCCTTGAAAATACCCCTCCATCAAGCTAACAGAAATGAAGTCCAAATTGAAAATAGTTTCAAAAAATAGAGAACGTGTGGTTTTTTTTTCTTTCAAAATTAAAATATTTTAAAAATTGTTCTTAAATTATAATTCAATTATAAAATGTCGATATAGTTAGATTTGACAATATATCCTGAATTCAAATCTGAAACTTGGAATTGTGTGTGTTAGTTTCTTTTGGTATTAACAATTCCATCGACGACCAAAAAAATCATTGAGAATTTTTTTTAGAGATACTAAAGATATCCAATTTTGTTTTTTCTTTTAATTATTTTCTCTTTTATTTATTTTAAACCATCGTGAATCTATTTGTTTAAAAAGAAATTGGATTTGGACCATTTGAGCCCATTAGTGTAAAAAGAAATTCATTCAATCTTTAGATGGTTTCTTTTTCCCACATTCCTATATTCTCAAAATCATCATTTTAACACCTCTTAATTAGTCAGTTTAGAAGTATTTTATTTATTTATTTATCAAAATAAACCTATAGATCGACCAAATCGAAGGACATTTGGGTGGGAAAAAAATCTACCCAATCCTTTTGTTTGCTGGGTCTTTTGAATGCTACTTTGTTGAGAGTCCATTTGTTTTTAACAAAGAGAAAGTAAAAAAATTCATTCTGAACTTAAAAAAAAATCTGTACATATAGAAAAAAGGCTGGCCCAACTAATTTTTTATTTTTAGTATAGTTTATTTTTTAATATTGGACCCAACGGTGTTGAGGATTTAATTTGTAAACAAAACAGATATATAAAAAACAATGAAAAATAAAAAAGGCCATCAAAGTCGTTTTTAAATTTTGGGTTTTAATAAGATAGTTGATTGATATTTTAATATACTCCTTTTTAAATTTTGGAAGTGTTTATCTCTTGGAAACAAGTATATTTTAGGAAAAATTTCAACTTCTTTTAAGTTTAACTTATTTCATACTTAATCTTTTAAGATTATTTTATGTTGATTTGATCTTTTAAATTACATTAAAATTACATCATTAATCATTTATCTCAAATTTTATAACAATTAAATCAATTAAAATTCTACCAAATGCTACAATAATATGTCCCTTGTACTAATCATTCGGACAACATTCATCGAATCTTATAAATGATTTATATATATTTTTTTATTTTCTCTACAATAATTTAAACGCACGTATAACTTTAAAAATAAAGTAATAAATATCTATTCCCATAATCAATGTCTTTAATTTTCTTCACATACAAAGTAGTATGGAAAATTAACTTGTTGTAATGTTTGATTAGATCTTAACATTTAATGATTTAATGATAGTAATTCGAGAAAATTTTTAAACTTAAAAAAATATATGCATAATTTAATATATAAGACTAATATATGATGCAAAAAAATGTAACTTAAAAAATCAAAATAAAAAAAATAACTTTAAAAAATATAAGCGAAAATTAAATATGTATTTTTTATTATATTTTAAACACATAGAAACGTAAGTGTCTCGTGTGAATACAAAACAATTCTTTGTTTCGTTTAATTAAATTAGGTTAATTTTCTTTCACTATATTTTAATCGACCAATTTAATTATTTTGTTTCTTTAAAATGAAAATGATTTGTATTGTGCATGTCATAATTGATTTTTCATTTATTGTTTTTTAATACTGTTTCTTTGATTATAAAGATCTCTATTTTTGACACGGGTGAAACCAAAATATATCGTGTATTTACTATTGATATATTATAAAAATAAGTTTAAACAAAAAACACCAAAAATATTTTTTTAAGGTGGCATTTAATATAAACTAATGTCAAAGTTGTCTATCATAGACTACACAAGATCAATGGTAAATTCTATTAAATTTTATTATGTTTCTCTCGCACTAAATTGCATCTCCTTTTTCTTTCCTGTCCCTCCAATTGCTCCTGTGGTTTTTCTTTTACTCCAAGCCAATCAAGTTAATGGTGTCTATGCATGTTCTTGTTTTCAACCAATCCAATGAAACGAACGAGTAATTACACTAACCTATATATCCACAAAAAGAATCACAAAGGTAAGTGAGCGACACATGAAAATGTCTCTATTGTTTTTCAAAGGCTTATTGAAAAGAAAACATGCTTAAGAAAATGAGATTGGTGATCTTCAATTATGGCATCGTGAGATCCAATGTGGAAGAAGCATGATAAGATTCGACATAATTGTAAAATCCAACCATTAATCTTGTGTAATCTATGATGGACAACTTTAATACCAGTCCATGTTAAATGTCACTTTTTTTTATTAAAAAATTATTTTCTCTTGAAATAAATATTAAACAAATTTACTCTAATATCATTTTCGATTTTTCTCTTCAGTTTAAAAAATGACTTATAAAACGAGGAATATTGCTGTTTATTAACATTATATAACTCTATTTTCTATCTATGTGACTTGTTTTTTTTTTTTTTTGCAATAACATAAATTCACTTTTCTTTTAGAATCCAATTCCATTTGTTGCTTGCCACTAAGGCAAAGCAAACTTTTTGGTGGATAAAGGGCCAAATAGCCACAACAGACACACGAGAATTGGCTTTTGTACCCCCCATTTAAACTTATACCCCTCAATTTGTTAAAAATCTAATTTTATCCTTAAAAAATTCATTTACGTGAGCAGTTAAAAAAAATTACTCTAAAATCTGGACCTTGTTGAAATTTCCGGTAAGTCAAATTTTGCATCAAAATTTCCGGTAGTTATAATTGTTACCGGAAATTTGGAAAATGAAATTTCCGGTAGTTGTAATTTCAATACCGGATTTTTGAAATTTCCGGAAGCTACCGGAAATTTCAAAAAATTTGAAAAATCCGGTAGTCATTTTTTGTTCACCGAAAATTTGGTTTTTTGGAAATTTCCGGTAGTTAACCCGGAAATTTCAAAAATCCGGTACTTAATTTTTTTTTTTTTGAATATGCTTTTAATTTGTTTGTTATTTTATTTGAATTGTTTTTTTGAACTAGGGATGGAAAACACACGACCAGTATTTATAGATTTAACTGAAGCATTTACAACTGATCAAATTTTTGAGTCACGAGAAGCTGTCATATCATGGGCAAGAGAGATAGGGCGACAAAATCGAGTAGCAGTTATCATTACTCGATCAGACGTAGAGACTGGAAAGAGAGGAAGAAAGTCAAAATTAATTCTTGGTTGTGATAGAGGTGGACAATATAAGTCAAATACAAATGACACAGGTACTTCAACTAAAAAGTGTGGATGTCCGTTTAAACTTAAAGCGAGACCACTGAAAAATGATGAAGGATGGATTATTAGTTTAATCTGTGGACTTCACAACCATGAGTTAGTAGCTACTTTTGAGAATAATGCATTTATGGGACGCTTAACAGAAGAAGATAAGAAACATGTTGACGAGTTGACAAAGTATCACGTTGCACCGAGACATATCTTGTCATCTTTGAGAGATCGAGATACGGAGAATGTGACTAGTATCTATCAAATTTACAAGCGACGAAGTACATACAGGAAGAATTTGATGGGACCTAGAACTGATATGCAACACTTGTTGAAGTTACTTGAAGCTGAGAAATATACTTGTTGGAGTAGGACTCATGAGGACTCCAACGTTGTGAGGGATATGTTTTGGACGCACACAGATTCCATAACTTTGCTTAACATGTTCCCTCTTGTATTGATCATGGATAGCACCTACAAAACCAACAAGTATAGGTTACCGTTGTTTGAAATTGTTGGTGTAACTTCAACTTGGTTGACATTTAATGTTGCATTTGCTTATATGGATTCTGAACGTCAAGACAACTTTTGGTGGGCATTGGAGAAGTTAAAAGAGTTGTTTTTTTCAAACACGCCATTTCCTCAGGTGATTGTGACTGACAGAGAACTGGCTTTAATGAATGCAATTAAAGTTGTATTTCCATCTTCAACAAATTTACTTTGTCAACTTCATATTAACAAAAATGTTGGAGCCAAATGCAAACAGTATATATTAAAGAAAGACATGCAAGAACCCATTCTTGAGTTGTGGAGGAAAATTGTTTATTGTTCTGAAGAGAAGGAGTACGAGGAACTTTTGCAAGTATTTGAGCAAGCATGTGTCGATAATATTATTTTCTTTGACTACGTCAGAGACACATGGTTGAATCCTCATAAGGAAAGATTTGTTGAAGCATGGACCAATCGAGTATTGCATCTAGGAAATACTACGACTAATAGGTATGTCATTAAAATTTCACATTTTGTATGATATATGATATATGATTTATGCATGATATATGATCATTACTTCACATTTTGTATTTTTTTTGTTTAAATATTAGGGTTGAGTCTGCTCATTGGTCATTGAAGAGATTTTTGGAACACAGTAAAGGAGATTTTTGTAAGGCATGGAATGGTATGAATGACATGTTGAAGTTTCAAATTATTAAGATCAAAGGTTCATTTGAGATAAGTAAAGGTCGCAAAGAGCATATACACAACAATCCATTCTTTGAGAAATTGACTTGGGTGGTATCCAAGAAAGCCTTAGGTGATATTGTTGAAGAATACAAGAGAGTCAGTTATGTCGGTAACGACAAAGATGTGTGTTGTTGTATACTTAGAAAGACTCATGGATTACCTTGTGCATGTGAGTTAGCAGGATACAAGATGAAAGGTGTTCCAATCCCATTAGATGCTGTTCATATACATTGGAGGAAATTAACCTTGAATAGTGATCAAGAGAATGAACAGTTGACAAATGATTCAGAGTTGGACATTACATCGGAGATGGATATAATTTGGAAAAAATGGAAAACACTTAATATTGCTGGAAGAAGGGCTTTAAAGAGCAAGTTGCGTGAAATAGCATATCCGGAGACAACATCAATGTGTGCACCAGTGGATAAAATCAAAACAAAAGGTGGTGTTAAGAAAAAAGGCAATAAGCCGAAGGGATATGACGTATATCGCGACCCATCATACTTTGAGCATGTTGATACTCAAGTCTCCCAGCAGGTATCCAAACAAGTCTCCCATCAAGCATCCAAACAAGTCTCCCACCAGGTTAAAAAATATTTCCACGAGTTTCCTTCTTTAATTCATCCATATATTGAAGACATAGTTAATGTTAAAGCAGATGGAAACTGTGGATATCGTGTTATTGCTGCTTTACTTGGTTATGGTGAAGAATACTGGAGCATTATACGTCGGCAGTTGTATACAGAGATTAAGTCCAAACCTGATTTATATGTTGCATTATTCAAGGAACGTTTGCAAGAAGTGACCGAGTCTTTACTTGTAACTGAGTTGGAAAACCAAGCTAACGAGAAATGGATGACCATTCCTGATATGGGTTACATGATAGCAACAAAATATAATCTCGTTCTTGTTACATTAGCAAAAACTTTTTGTTTGACTTTTTTCCCATTGAGGGGTGCACATAATGGAGATTTGTCATGTGATCGTGTTATCAGCATTGGTTTTGTTAACGAAAATCATTGGGTTCAAGTTAAATTGAAATCTGCATGTCCGTTACCACCACTTGCATGGCATTGGAAGAAGCATCGTAGCGATGAGTCTACATCATGGGCTATCGCTTATGCAGGACGTCTACAACATTGGGGTTCTTTAGATTTAGAAAATAATTCAGATTATATGTCTTTGGCAGATGATTGATACTTTTGAGTTGTATTTTGTTTTAAATGATATGATTGGCAGATGATTGATACTTTTGAGTTGTATTTTGTTTTAAATGATATGATTGGCAGATGAATAATAAATCGCTGAATAAATCGCTGAATAAATCGCTGAATAA
>NC_021161.2:2604763-2605570 GCF_000331145.2 Cicer arietinum
AATAATAATAACTCTGAATAATAATAATAACTCTGAATAATAATAGCTCTGAATAATAATAACTCTGAATAATAATAGCTCTGAATAATAATAACTCTGAATAATAATAATAACTCTGAATAATAATAATAACTCTGAATAATAATAATAACTCTGAATAATAATAAATCGCTAATAACTCTGAATAATAATAATAACTCTGAATAATAAATCGCTAATAATAAATAAGTCTGAATACGTCGTTAATAATAACTTTGAATAATAAATAAATAAATCGCTAATAATAACTCTGAATAATAATAACTCTGAATAATAATAACTCTGAATAATAATAACTCTGAATAATAATAAATCGCTAATAACTCTGAATAATAATAACTCTGAATAATAATAACTCTGAATAATAATAGCTCTGAATAATAATAACTCTGAATAATAAATCGTTAATAACTCTGAATAATAAATTGCTAATAATAAATAAGTCTGAACAAGTCGCTAATAATAACTCAGTGTCAATCATCTAATAAATATATAAATCGCTAATAAATAAGTCTGAATAAGTCGCTAATACAATAAGTCTGAATAACAAATAACCCACGAATAATAAAATAAGTCTGAATAGTACAACTATGATACTACTGATAATCTCCTCCTTTAGAAATATATAAAGCTCTCTCCAATAAGACACGCATCTCATCTTCAGGACCACCCATATGCAAATCTAAACTCTGCTGTATAAGACCACCAACTGCGTGACACCGTGTACAACTAGTATCAGGACCAGCATCATGACTAGGACCAGCATCA
>NC_021161.2:2606330-2616845 GCF_000331145.2 Cicer arietinum
GAAGCCCCTCTATTGGTCCTAGTCTCAGTGACAGCTTCATCATATGTAACCCCCAACAACTCAACAGCAGCAGCAATTGCCAAATCTTCATTGACATTTGCGGGAGGTGTGAAAAACTCTCCAGTACACGGGATGCTCAAAAGACCCCTGACGTCGTCAAGAGTAATAGTCATTTCACCGAATGGCAGGTGAAATGAACTAGTCTCTGCGTGCCATCTCTCAGCAAAAGCAGATATCATGTTACCATCAATCATATGCAAACTACATCTTCTCAGAGGACGTAATCCAGATATATTAATCCAATGATCTATTTGAGCAGGTAAATGATATCTAATATCAATAAATTTGTCTTGCTTTTTGCCATTGGAAACAACTTTCAAGGCACGTCTTTCCTGTTTAATTAAAAATAACACAATTAAAAATATATTATAATCTTATACTACAAATAAATTATAATGTGTAATAAAATAACCTATACTACAAATATATTATAATATGTAATAAAATAAATTATTTACTAACCTGTCCATTCCACACATTAATTGCAATATGATGCTCATAATCTGTAAGGACAGAAAGATCATAAGGACCTCCAGGAAACATGGGTTCATCAGGCTGGTGCTGCTGACCATGTTCATCATCAAAATGTTGCTGCTGCTGGTCATATTCATCATAAAACTCATGATCGTGCTGAGGCTGCTCATCATGGGGCTGCTCATCCTGTTCTGCATCAAACATAAGATTTTGCTGTGGCTGCTCATCCTGGGGCTGCTCGTCCTGAGGCGCCTGCCTTTCCTCATTTCTCTTTCTCCTTTTTTCAACAGCAGCTCTCCTATTTGATTGTGTAGGAGGCCGAACTCACGAATAATCACCACCGTCAGATTTTCCTCCTCTGGTCCTCACTAACAAAATTCAATAAACAAAAATTAAAAAAAAAAAAAATTACACAGTGTACCGGAAATTTCAAGAGGATTGAAATTTCCGGTAGTTCAAAATACATACCGGAAATTTCAAAAACGAAATTTCCGGGAATTTACAACTACCGGATTTTTCAAATTTCCGGTTTGCCTCCCGAAAATTTCGTTTTTGAAATTTCCGGTATGTATTTTAAACTACCGGAAATTTCATTCCTCTTGAAATTTCCGATAAAAACTTTTTTGTCTGAAAACTTACTTTTCCGGATTTTTCAATATGGGAGTAAAGTGTTTCAATTTTTTCTTATTTTGACTTTTACTGTTTTTTTTAGGATTATTTTGGGTATTTTACAACAAAAATTTTAAGTTGAAGGGTATAAGTTTAAATGGGGGGGTACAATAGCCAATTTTCCAGACACACCCTTCCTAAAGGATCACACCCAAAACCAAAGCTGATGCATGTGAGAACCATTATTTAACTTGGTCCGTCTTAATTTTTTCTTTTAAGAAGCCAACTCAATTTATTGAGTTTTATCTACAACTACAATTCAACATAATGCAGGTTTAATTTGTCTCCCTCGATATTGTAGTTTATGGGTAAACTTGTAAAATAAATTATATATTTATACTTTCTCAAATTGTAATTTAAAAAATAATTTTGAGTTTCATAAATACAATCTAATTAATAATTGAAATAATATTGATAAGTCGATTTATCTACACATGTATTGTCTTTTCTATAAATGTGAGACACGTTGAAGCTCATATCTCTCAAAAGAAAGAAAGAAAAAACATTTCTTCCACCTTATATTAGGGATCTGAAGCTATGATTTTAAAAAAACCAACCGTAAATAAGGAGTCATTTTCTAAACAAAGGTAAAATTAAGATTTATAATAAATAATTTAAATAATCAATTATGTTGCCAATAACTCTGCATAAAAAGAAATAACGACGTGAAACTTAATAAAAAACGCTAGCAATAAAATTAACCCGAATGTCTTTGAAAATACGCCTCCATCAAACTAACGTAAATGAAGTCCAAATTGAAAATAGCTTCAAAAAATAGAGAATGTGTTTTATTTTTTGCTTTTCGAAATTAAAATATTTCAGAAATTATTCTTAAATCTTAGTTTAACTGACAGAATGCCGATATTGTTAGATTTGACAATATATCCTAAGTTCAAATCTAAAACTCGAAATTGTGTGTGTTAGTTTCTTTTGGTATTAACAATTCCATCTACTACGAGCAAAAAATCGTTGAAATTTTTTTTAGAGATACTAAAAATATATGTAAACACCCAATTTTGTCTTTTCTTTTAATTTTTTTCTCATTTATTTTATTTTAAACCATTGTGAATCTATTTGTTAAAAAAAAATTGGATTTGGACCATTTGAGCCCATTAGTGTAAAAAGAAATTCATTAAATCTTTAGATGGTTTCTTTTTCCCACATTCCTATATTCTCAAAATCATCATTTAACACCTCTTAATTAGTCAATTAAGAAGTAATTTTTTTTTATTTATCAAAATATACCTATAGATCGACCAAATCGAAGGACATTGGGGTGGGAAAAAAATCTACCCAATCCTTTTGTTTGCTGGGTCTTTTGAATACTACTTTGTTGAAAGTCCATTTGTGTTTAACAAAAAGATAGTAAAGAAGTTCATTCTGAACTTTAAAAAAAAAAAATTGGAGAATTGTACCGTGCACCCTCCCATCTTTATCTCCCACCCTCTCATTTTTTTAATGACCGTTTTATCCTTTTTTATTTTATATAAAATCATAAAAAAAAAATTACCACTCTCTTTTCTCACCCCCACTTTCGAAACTTACAAAATATTTCTTAATATTCGAAAGTTTCAAACTTTCGAAATAATTAAAAGTGAATTTTATGATCTATTCGTAACTTTTGTTAAATTAGAAACTTTCGAAATATAATTTTACATAAATAATTACCAATTTCGAAACTTTCGATTAATATGAAAGTTCTGAAGTTAACATTTCCAAAAAGTTTCAAAAGTTTGGAAGAATTTGAAACTTCGAAACACATATCATTCGGAAGTTTCATTGAATCTGAAAGTTCCGAAATGAAAATTTCCAGAAAATTTCGAAAGTTTGGATGAATGTGAAATTTCTGAAACACACATCCTTCGAAAATTTCAAACATTCGAAGTAAGTCAGTTTCGAAAGTTTAAAAAAAATTCCAAACTTTCGAAATTTTCAATTCATTTTTAGAAAATCCGAAAAGTTCGAACTGCTATTTTCCAGATCATCTGAAACTTTCGAAACTTTAGATAAATTTGAAAGTTTCGAAGTGTGATTTTTCTGAAAACATCAAATTTTTTGATGAATTTGAAACTTCCGAAATTAGATATTAAATTTAATAGTATTAATTTATTACTATAAATATATTACTATTTGTTACTATAAATTTATTATTATAAATTTGTTACTATTTATTATTATTAATATATTACTAATAAAAATGCATTTCGGAACTTCCCACGAATACCAAAGTTTCAAAATGGAAAAACTTTATGTTTCTGAATTTTATATTTCGAAACTTTCAGATTGTTAGAAACTTTTGAAGGTTTCTGCATTTCGAAAGTTTCATATTCATGAAAACTTTCGAAAGTTTTAAAATTTTGGAGAAAAATGAACTTTGAAAGTTTCATGTTCATGAAAACTTTCAAAATTTAGAAACTTAATAATTCAAAAATTTCAAAGTTTCGAAGTTTATGTTACTTTTGGATTTTGAAAGTTTCAAAGGTTCGAATGTTTGCAAATGTGATTCGGACAATTCAAACTTTCGAATAAAATGGATGAAAAAAAAAAGAAGAATTTTTTTGGGATTTTTGCTAATAATATTAGGGGCAATCTAATATTTTTCCTTGATGATGAGGGTGCGAGGTACAAGTGGGGGTTGCACAGTACAAAACCCAAAAAAACTGTACAAATAGAAAAAAGGCTGGCCCAACTAATTTTTTATTTCTAGTATAGTTTATTTTTGAATATTGGACCCAACGGTGTTGAGGATTTAATTTGTAAACAAAACAGATATATAAAAAACAATGAAATATAAAAAAGGCCATCAAAGTCGTTTTTAAACTTTGGGTTTTAATAAGATAGTTGATTGATATTTTAATATACTCCTTTTTTAATTTTGGAAGTGTTTATCTCTTGGAAACAAGTATATATTTTAGGAAAAATTTCAACTTCTTTAAGTTTAACTTATTTCCTACTTAATCTTTTAAGTTTATTTTATGTTGATTTGATATTTTAAATTACATTAAAATTACACCATTAATTATTTATCTCAATTTTTATAATAATTAAATCAATTAAAAATATCTTATCATTTAAGATTCTACCAAATGCTACAATAATATGTTTCTTGTACTAATCATTCGGACAACATTCATCGAATTTTATAAATGATTTATATATTTTTTTTATTTTTTCTACAATAATTTAAACACAGGTATAACTTCAAAAATAAAGTAATAAATTATTCACATAATCAATGTCTTTAATTTTCTTCACATATAAATTAAGTAGTATTAACAATTAACTTGTTGTAATGTTTGATTAGATCTTAACATTTAATGATAGTAATTCGAGAAAAAATTTAAACTTAAAAAAATGTATGCATAATTTAATATATAAGAATAATGATGCAAAAAAATGCAACTTAAAAAATTAAATTAAAAAAATAAATTTAAAAGATATAAGCGAAAATTAAATTAAATTTAAAAAATCAAATATGTATTTTTTACTACATTTTAAACACAAAAATGTAAGTGTCTCGTGTGAATACAAAACAATTCTTTGTTTCGTTTAAAATGAAAAAGATTATCATTATGCATGCCATAATTGACTTTTTGGTTTTGTTTTTTAATACTGTTTCTTTGATTATAAAGATCTCTATTTTTGACACGGGTGAAACCAAAATATATCGTGTATTTACTATTGATATTCTATAAAAATAAGTTTAAACAAAAAACACCAAAAATATTTTTTCAAGGTGGCATTTAATATAGACTAATGTCAAAGTTGTCTATCATAGACTACACAAGATCAATGGTGAATTCTATTAAATCTTATTATGTTTCTCTCGCACTAAATTGCATCTCCTTTTTCTGTCCTGTGCCTCCAATTGGTCCTATGGTTTTTCTTTTACTCCAAGCCAATCAAGTTAATGGTGCCTATGCATGTTCTTGTTTTCAACTAATCCAAGGAAACGAACAAGTAATTACACTAACCTATATATCCACAAAAAGAATTACAAAGGTAAGTGAGCGACACATGAAAATGTCTATTGCTTTTCAAAGGCTTATTGAAAAGAAAACAAGCTTAAGAAAATTAGGTTGGTGATCTTCAATTATAGCATCGTGAGATCCAATGTGGAAGAATCATGATAAGATTCGACATAATTGTAAAATCCAACCATTAATCTTGTGTAATCTATGATGGACAACTTTAATACCAGTCCATATTAAATGTCACTTTTTTTTTATTAAAAAAATATTTTTTCTTGAAATAAATATTAAACAAATTTACTCTAATATCATTTTCTATTTTTGTGTTGAGTTTAAAAAATGACTTATAAAATGAGGAATATAGCTGTTTATTAACATTATATAACTATTTTTTTATCTATGTGACTTGGTTTTTTTTTTTTTGCAATATCATAAGTTCACTTTTCTTTTAGAATCCAATTCCATTTGTTGCTTGCCACTAAGGCAAAGCAAACTTTTTGGTGCATAAAGGGCCAAATAGCCACAATAGACACACCCTTCCTAAAGGATCACACCTAAAACCAAAGCTGATGCATGTGAGAACCATTATTTAACTTGGTCCATCTTAATTTTTTCTTTTAAGAAGCCAACTCAATTTATTTAGTTTTATCTACAACCAAAATTCAACATAATGCAGGTTTAATTTGTCTCCCTCGATATTGTAGTTTATGGGTAAACTTGTAAAATAAATTATATATTTATACTTTCTCAAATTATAATTTAAAAAATAATTTTGAGTTCCATAAATAGAATCTAATTGATAATTGAAATAATATTGATAAGTAAACGACTCAAATTTAAATATTTTCATTTTTTTATATTTAATATGTGTATTTATTCGTAACTAGATTACTCAAAAAAAAGAAGATTTTTTTTCAATATTTTTAAAATTTACTATTTTTTATTGGAGAAAAAAACTACAACATTTAAAATTGCCATAAGAATATTTAATATTTTTTTACAATAATATATTGGAAAAATATTTAAAACTTATGACAATAAAGATGTTCATTAGTTTTACTTTTTTTCCTTCTTTTTAATAGAACTAGAGAAACTCACATTTTAAAGCTATAAGTTCTTTTTACCAAACACCATGTTAAATCACTTGTGGTATTGTGTGCGTTTATGTTATTTTTAAAGTTCAATTTTGAAATATATACTAATTTTTCATTATTTTCAAACCACTTTATCTACATCAGAAATAATAACACGACTATAAACTTCTACTTTTATGATACAATTTAGAACCATTTTCACCACCTTAGTAGGTAAACTTTAGAATCTAGATATGCTGTTATAATAACAATTTGAAGAGTTGATCTTAAAAAATTATTATCTACTATTTGTTTTTTCAAAAAAATTTGGCTCCATAATAAATATCTATTTTTAACATAACTGCTTCATAGTGTAGTTCACTTCTAACATCACCGACTTCATTGCTCAAGAAGGTACACAAACTTTAGATCTCATTTCTATATTGGTTTTCATTTAGATCTACACCATGAACTACCCAATTACACTTTTGGCTTTTCATTGTTTATGTTTCATTTGTTGTTTTCTACTGTACAATGATAATGTCTCTAATCAACTCATGATGTTTTTTTTTTTTTTACTTCAATGCCTTGTTGGATTAATTTTTGTTTTAACTTTCACTCCCAAAAAATTAGTGGGGTTTAGTTTTTATGATTTATATATTTTTTTTATTTTTTCTACAATAATTTAAACACAGGTATAACTTCAAAAATAAAGTAATAAATTATTCACATAATCAATGTCTTTAATTTTCTTCACATATAAATTAAGTAGTATTAACAATTAACTTGTTGTAATGTTTGATTAGATCTTAACATTTAATGATAGTAATTCGAGAAAAAATTTAAACTTAAAAAAATGTATGCATAATTTAATATATAAGAATAATGATGCAAAAAAATGCAACTTAAAAAATTAAATTAAAAAAATAAATTTAAAAGATATAAGCGAAAATTAAATTAAATTTAAAAAATCAAATATGTATTTTTTACTACATTTTAAACACAAAAATGTAAGTGTCTCGTGTGAATACAAAACAATTCTTTGTTTCGTTTAAAATGAAAAAGATTATCATTATGCATGCCATAATTGACTTTTTGGTTTTGTTTTTTAATACTGTTTCTTTGATTATAAAGATCTCTATTTTTGACACGGGTGAAACCAAAATATATCGTGTATTTACTATTGATATTCTATAAAAATAAGTTTAAACAAAAAACACCAAAAATATTTTTTCAAGGTGGCATTTAATATAGACTAATGTCAAAGTTGTCTATCATAGACTACACAAGATCAATGGTGAATTCTATTAAATCTTATTATGTTTCTCTCGCACTAAATTGCATCTCCTTTTTCTGTCCTGTGCCTCCAATTGGTCCTATGGTTTTTCTTTTACTCCAAGCCAATCAAGTTAATGGTGCCTATGCATGTTCTTGTTTTCAACTAATCCAAGGAAACGAACAAGTAATTACACTAACCTATATATCCACAAAAAGAATCACAAAGGTAAGTGAGCGACACATGAAAATGTCTATTGCTTTTCAAAGGCTTATTGAAAAGAAAACATGCTTAAGAAAATGAGATTGGTGATCTTCAATTATGGCATCGTGAGATCCAATGTGGAAGAATCATGATAAGATTCGACATAATTGTAAAATCCAACCATTAATCTTGTGTAATCTATGATGGACAACTTTAATACCAGTCCATATTAAATGTCACTTTTTTTTTATTAAAAAAATATTTTTTCTTGAAATAAATATTAAACAAATTTACTCTAATATCATTTTCTATTTTTGTGTTGAGTTTAAAAAATGACTTATAAAATGAGGAATATAGCTGTTTATTAACATTATATAACTATTTTTTTATCTATGTGACTTGGTTTTTTTTTTTTTGCAATATCATAAGTTCACTTTTCTTTTAGAATCCAATTCCATTTGTTGCTTGCCACTAAGGCAAAGCAAACTTTTTGGTGCATAAAGGGCCAAATAGCCACAATAGACACACCCTTCCTAAAGGATCACACCTAAAACCAAAGCTGATGCATGTGAGAACCATTATTTAACTTGGTCCATCTTAATTTTTTCTTTTAAGAAGCCAACTCAATTTATTTAGTTTTATCTACAACCAAAATTCAACATAATGCAGGTTTAATTTGTCTCCCTCGATATTGTAGTTTATGGGTAAACTTGTAAAATAAATTATATATTTATACTTTCTCAAATTATAATTTAAAAAATAATTTTGAGTTCCATAAATAGAATCTAATTGATAATTGAAATAATATTGATAAGTAAACGACTCAAATTTAAATATTTTCATTTTTTTATATTTAATATGTGTATTTATTCGTAACTAGATTACTCAAAAAAAAGAAGATTTTTTTTCAATATTTTTAAAATTTACTATTTTTTATTGGAGAAAAAAACTACAACATTTAAAATTGCCATAAGAATATTTAATATTTTTTTACAATAATATATTGGAAAAATATTTAAAACTTATGACAATAAAGATGTTCATTAGTTTTACTTTTTTTCCTTCTTTTTAATAGAACTAGAGAAACTCACATTTTAAAGCTATAAGTTCTTTTTACCAAACACCATGTTAAATCACTTGTGGTATTGTGTGCGTTTATGTTATTTTTAAAGTTCAATTTTGAAATATATACTAATTTTTCATTATTTTCAAACCACTTTATCTACATCAGAAATAATAACACGACTATAAACTTCTACTTTTATGATACAATTTAGAACCATTTTCACCACCTTAGTAGGTAAACTTTAGAATCTAGATATGCTGTTATAATAACAATTTGAAGAGTTGATCTTAAAAAATTATTATCTACTATTTGTTTTTTCAAAAAAATTTGGCTCCATAATAAATATCTATTTTTAACATAACTGCTTCATAGTGTAGTTCACTTCTAACATCACCGACTTCATTGCTCAAGAAGGTACACAAACTTTAGATCTCATTTCTATATTGGTTTTCATTTAGATCTACACCATGAACTACCCAATTACACTTTTGGCTTTTCATTGTTTATGTTTCATTTGTTGTTTTCTACTGTACAATGATAATGTCTCTAATCAACTCATGATGTTTTTTTTTTTTTTACTTCAATGCCTTGTTGGATTAATTTTTGTTTTAACTTTCACTCCCAAAAAATTAGTGGGGTTTAGTTTTTTTTCTTTCTTTTTTAAGATTAGATTTGATAATTTTTTATTTTAGTTTTTAGTGATGGTGATGATGATGATGATGGTGTTTATCAAATTTGATTTTAGGATAACTGTTTTGTTGCATGTTCTTGTCTGTGTTTTTTCACGCTTAATTTACCTAAAACTAGTTTCTTTAGCTTGAATTTGTTGATGGTGGTAAACTTGTTCTGAGATTTAGCATGTCATTTAGTTGTTGTTTAAAGGCAAGTTGGTTTTTTTGTTTTACTTGGATTTATTTTGTGTGTGTTAATCTTCTGGTAATCTAGAATTCGAATAAGAAATAAGAAAAAACTGACCAAAGATTGTTTAAGCTCGGGTACTCTTGATGATTTTGTCTTTAACTGAAGCTCATTAACCAGTTAAGTTCAGTTATTTGGTTTTGTTTCACTTGATCTAGACACAAAGTAATGTAAAGATGAAACTAGAAGAGACACAATGAGATCTAGAAGAGATACAATGAGATGAAATTTTGATTACTTTGTAAAATCTGCGAAACTGGACCAATGCCCTTTTTTTCTTATCACTAATGCAGTTTTGTCCACTTGAATCAGTGTCGTTAAATAGCAGTTATAGTAACGTTGTAGCATGGTAGGATTTGAACAAATTGCTATTGTTTCACAATTTACTATTTAGTACGAATTGTCAAATAGCGGCTATAATGACGCTAGTACTATTTTAAAAAAGAAATGCGATGATGCTATGTAGGTTTTGTCACACAAGTTCTGAACTGACAGGAAATGGGCCGAGGAGTCAGTAGTGGTGGCGGTCAGAGTTCGTTGGGTTATCTCTTTGGCACCGGAGAGTCTGGCAACAATATTCAAAGTGCAAACAATCGAGTTCAACCTGTAAATGGCGGGCGTACTCAAAATGCCAGCGTTGCTTCTCCAGCTCAACCTGTAAATGGTGGGGGTACTCAAAATGCTAGCATTGCTTCACCGGCTAGTGTTGCTTCACTAGCCGGTGTTGGTGTTGCTTCACCGTCTAGTGTTGCTTCACTATCCAGTGTTGGTGTTGCTTCACTATCCGGTGTTGGTGTTGCTTCA
>NC_021161.2:2617144-2624281 GCF_000331145.2 Cicer arietinum
AGTTTTGCCCGTCAGCGCGATGGAATTCCTGGTTGTCTCAAAAACAATTACCATCGCGCTGACGGGCAAAACTGTGGCAACTTCCTCACTGTATGGCTTTCATCAACTTTTAGTTTTCATTTGAATTGTACTGCATAATTAGCTCTTTATCGATTCGAATCAATGTTGTCAAATAGCGATTATAGTAGAGCTATAGCTTAACGGAATCTGAACAAATTGCTATTGTTCTATGATACGCTATTTCCTAAAAAAATATTTTCAAATAACAGTTATAGTGGCACTCTAGCATTGTAGCATAGAGGAATTTGATATAATATGCATTATATATGATTTCTTAATTTTTCTTGGTTAATATTTGTGGATTATGTTTACAGTATGTTTTTAAATTGGCAGTTTGGTTAATCTGAATTATTTAATTCTGGTAGACAGAGAACCTAACAATGCAAACATCAATCTTAAGAATTAAGATTCCTTCCTCTCCCTCCCTCTTCCAATTTCATTTCTATAATGCTTAGGAGATAAGACACTAGCATTGTAGCATAGCGAAGTTTGAAAAACCAGCTATTTTCCGCTTAGAACCAAATGGTGACCTTTAAACAGAAACATGAATTCAATTGTCATTTGAGTGTTTAAGTGAATTCAACATAGAACCAAATAGTTGGACGCAAGTGGTTAAAGCATTTCAGCTAGGTGAAATTGTTTTGGCAGTACCTGAGTTTGATACTTGACTGAAATAATTCGTAGTCAAATTTTATTTACCTCATAGACTAAACTCTTATCGAATAGTAATTTTTTATTCTTAATCATGGTTTTTTCCTTTTGGGTGCAGGATCGACCATCGACCAAAGTTCATGCTGCCCCTGGTGGTGGATCTTCCTTAGATTATCTCTTTGGTGGTCCTCCTAGTAGTAACTAATTCACTATTGTGACTTTGAAGAGTGTTTTTTTTTTCATTCAAAACTACCATGTGTAAAGTAGATGATGTTATTGCTTGTTATTTAGACCAGTGGACTTGTTTCTTGTGCAAGTGAAACTATTGACAATGTTGAAGTGCCTTAATGTAAGGAACTGAGCTGATTCATAGACCTCTTGTGCTGTTCAATTATGTGTTTGAGTTTATGAATTTATATTTGTATGTAATGTAATGTATGAGCTTTAGTGGCTCAGAATTATTCTTTTATCTTTATTTGTGTTATAATATCATAATGCTAACTCTGTAATCTAACTTTCTATCAACATTTTAAATTTACTTATGAAAATATTTTCAATTTTGATTTTCTATCTCATTTTAGGTCTCTGAATTTGTTGAGCTGGTCCTATTTGTATTTGAGTGGCTTGAATGAAATAAATCAGAGTCTAAAATACTAGACAGAAGATAGTTAATTGGTCAGGCTCACTAGTACTAATCAGACTTGTTGTGAAATGAATTACATTTGCAATTTTGTAGATTTTTAGTGTCTTAAACCATTAGCACCATTTGTCTAATTCATTAGTTGTGATCTAATCAATTAGCTTATAGGTCCAACGATTAATTGTTGTAATGTTTTACGGAGCTGAATTTCCTACAAATCTAACTACTTAGATGCACTCTTAATCATTTAAGATAATGCTAAAGTCCTTAAACAAATATGAAAAAAGTGCATTGTTATGGTGTAAGTGATATTTTTATTTTGCTTTCACTTTGATGATTAAATATGAGTTAAAAGACACAATTAGATAAAAGTGTAATATCATATAACCGAAATAATTCTTATATCTAATCTTGAAATGATTCATATACTTAATCTCTAGACTGCGAGTCAACACACTTTTAAGTTGTCAATACATTTTTGATTATAAATTAGGTTAAATTATTTTTTGTGTCTCTTGTATTTTTAGGTTTTATTTTGATCTCTTAAGTTTTATTCTTTTTATTTTATTGTCTTATATTTTGGTATTTTAATTTTTAAAAATTAAACATTTTGACTCTTTATGTTACAATGTTAAATACTATTAGAAATGACCCAAGTGTTTAATGTTTGTAACTTAACGGATTAAAATATTTAATGTTTGTACTTTAAAAAACTAAAATAGAAAGAAAATAATTTGAGATGTCAAAATATTTCATGTTGTAAGTAAGAGATCAAAATAAAACAAACAAAACTCAAATGATCAAAATGAAATCTAAAAAATAACTTAAGAGTTCAAAAGTATAATTTAACCTATAAATTATAAGCAAAAAACAAATCAACCTTAGTTCTATTTAATTATATTGTTTCAAAAATACCCTTATAATATTTATTGAATTTATCTTTTCTACAAATTAATTTTTTAATTCCAATACAAAATGTGTGTTTTAAAGATACATAGTTATTTTCAAGTGACTCTATTTATTATTTTTTATTTATTTTGAGTGATACATTGTTATTTTTACCCATTTAAGAAAGGAATGACAATTTAGGGAAACATAATAATTATTTTTTGGTAAAGTTTAGAAAATTAAATAAGGTCATTTCATTTTCTTTGTGAATTGATTTTTCTTTTTATAATTTGCAAAATAGGGATTATTAAAAAAAAAACATAGAAATTCTATCTAGATTGTTGTGCATTCATCTCTTAAAAAGTTTTAATATATTATTTTTCAGAAAAATGTTTTACTTTTGAACAACATATTTGTATTTTTATATTTTTTTGGTACAAGTCCAAAATATATATTTTTTAATATAAATTTTTTTAGCCAGCCAATACATCATAATCATTTATATATAAAGTTTTAAAAATATTTTTAATAATTCAAAAATTATAATTAATTGACATATAAAAATTATTTGCATCAACTGTATTTAAATTAAATATATTTTTATTTAGGCTAAGGTTTTTAGAAAATAGTCCAAATATTATTACCATGTATCATACAAGCCACAAAACATAATATTTTTCCAAGTAGGATGCCACCAAATTTTGTTTATTAAAATATTTTTTGTTCGGGTACATCTTTTATGGTCCAAATATTATTACTATTACCACTGTAAGCAAATTTAAATAACCAGAAAGAATAAGTTGCTAGGGTTTTCTGCCACTACTCACTCGTGTTTGTAATTCGTGTGCTGTGCGAGATTACTAGTGTTTGAATACCGCCGCACAAAAAACCATGACTACGGTGGTTCCAACCTCCGAAGAAGACGCCGCTCTTTCCGTCGTTCGATTAGCCTCCGAGCTTGCCTGGGCTGATGCTGGTCCTGAGGTAACACTCTCCGTTCCCGCATCGATCTCATTTTCTTCCTATTCGTTCAAAACGCCGTCGTTTTTTTCGATTGTAAAAATTTGTACGTATGAGTGGAATTGGTTTCTTGATTTTGTTAATTTGTTAGTTTTTGGTGTTAGATTTAATGTGTTTGTATTCAGCGTTGTGTATACGCGAAATCGAAATTTGTGTTTGTTTTCTGGTGAATGTTTTCATGATTTTTCTCTAGTTAAGGTGTGTTTGTAGAATTTGTCATTTATCAATTTTGTTCTAGAAATTTCTGATATGTGATGTTTCAGAAAATGTTCGTTTGTTTTTGTGATTACATTGAATGTGTTTGTATTCACAGTGCGTTGTGTATACGCGAAATCGAAATTTGTGTTTGTGTTCCGTTTATAGTTTTGACAATTTTTTCTAATTTGAAGGCGTGTTTGTTAGAAGTTGTCATTCATCATTTTAGTTTGTTTTAGAAATTTATGATAATCTTCTGATGTTTCAGAAAATGTTATATAGTTGACAGATTCGTTTTGAAATGTTGGATGGAAAAGTGACATGATTCAACAGTTGTTGGATTGGTCTTTTTGATTTGTTGTGATTATTTATAGGGAATGAGAAAAGTTGAAGGAATCAATGCTAATATTGGATTCGTTTTTTCATTCTTTTGTATTTATGCTTTTTTGAATAATTTATCATGAATTTATTGTATTTGATACCAGATGATTATGTTCTTGCCTTGATTTTGTTTGTCATTTGTGCTTCTGATAATACTGTCTTGGTTTGTCAGGTTTCTGAGCCGCAGGTTAGCAGACTCTGTATGGAGGCTGAAGAATTCATTGCTATGGGAAAGTGGTTGGAGCTGGCAACATTGATGATTACTTCTGCTGAATTGATTTTCTCGAAGATTTCTGAAAAAGGTAGAATGCTCCTTTTGCTTGATATATACTCCTTGAATTGAATCACGAGGTATTACGTTGTCATGGTAAATTGGTGTTGCATTCCTTTTGCATTCTTTTTACAATTCTATGGTGAAAAAGCTGAATCCTATATGGTGTAAATATGTCGTAACATAATCTAATTTTAGCTGGGATTTATTTTCCAGTTCTAATAGTTTGATTAAATATAGTATTGTTGATTACTTGATATGTGATATTCTCTTGGTCCTTTTGTTTTATGATGTTGCATCTGCTGCTTTTATCTGTAATGCTTTTTTTAGCATTCTAGTTTAGAATCCAATGTGATGTTGCACGGAAAATTGCTTGGCATGATAATATGGGTGGTAGTCAGAATGTGATTGTGCTAACATGATCTGTTATTTCTTATGCCAGACGTAGAGTCCATCTTCACTATTATCTGCAATCTTGTTACAAAGACTGAGAATCCAGATGAAGTGATGGAGATTGTAAAAGTTATAGCTGCAAAATTAGTTCAGCAGCCAAATGAAAAGCCTGCAGTGCGATTGAAAATGTAATATTACATCCTGCTTGGTTTAGAAGTTCTGGTAATGCATGCTACTGTGACTAAATTTTATTGTTTCTTAAATACATCTTCTCCTTTCTTTGCAGTTTGATCAATCTGTATAATCTTTTGGAGACTCCATACTGTCAGTTTTATGTCTACATGAAGGCTTTGAATTTTGCCGTTGAAGGGAAAGTCACTGAATACATTATACCTTCATTCAAAAAGATTGATAGCTTCTTGAAAGAGTGGAAAATTGGGACTCCAGAACAGAGAGAGCTCTTTCTTACGATCTCTAATGTTTTGAAGGAAAACAAAAGGTATAACGTGAAGTTCATACTTTATAGCACCAATAGAATATTTTATTTTCATCTGTATCACTACCCATTGGGTCAGTAGTCTGTTATCATACCACAATCTCTATTTTTTAGGTTAAAAGAATATTAATTAGTGTTGCATTTTTATCCCAGCACGTCAAAGGATTCTTTCAAGTTCCTGACCGATTATCTAGCAACTTTTTCTGGAGAAGATGCTCAAGTTTTGAGTGAAGCCAAGGAGGAGGCTGTCCGTGCAATTGTAGATTTTGTTAGGGCACCTGATGTATTTCAGGTAACTTGTGTAATGATAAGAATTAGACAATTGCACAAATTCTTGTTTTGGGTTCCCACATTCAATCATAGTTAGTAATTGCAGTTGGCAATAGTAATATCTTCTGATAAGGCGATGAAGTCACTTTCCTGTTTTTATATGTCAACTTAGTTTAGAACTTCTGTTTGCCTTTTGGATTAACAATAATGTAATAAAAATTATTATAAATAAAAAATGTAAATAATGAAATTTGTTCATGTAATAATATTTAATTTTAGTATTATTCAATATATTTTAATCTTTTAAAACTGTTAATTATTTATAATTATCTATTATATATGCATAATTGGGTATAAAATGAATTATTTGCATGAGTTTTATTAATTTTCTACAGTCTTCCGATTTCATGATTTCCAACTTATATTTTCCTTCCGATTGCATGAGTTTTATTAATTTTGCTTAGATGTCTAAGTCTGCTATTTTTTATAAAATTTGTCAGTGTTGAAAGTTTTGGTAGAGCATTCATATAGTTGAAATTTTGATTTTCATGTAGTGTGATTTACTGGACATGCCTGCTGTTGGGCAACTGGAGAACGATGCGAAATATGCTTTGTTATATCAGCTTCTCAAGATTTTCCTTACTCAGAGGCTTGATGCATACTTAGACTATCACACTTCAAATTCCACCTTATTGCAAAGCTATGGTAAACATTATTCATGCAAAATGATTATCAATAGTTAAATTTGCACAGACCTCTTTCGCTTTATGTTTCTACTTAACTATTTCGATGAAATAATGTTGTTTAGGCCTTGTGCATGAAGAATGCATTGCAAAAATGAGGCTGATGTCATTGGTTGATCTCAGCTCTGATGGATCTGGTCAAATTCCATATGAACTTATTAGGGACACACTTCAGGTAAAATTGAATTTCGTTTGTATGCTTTATATTTGGATTTTTTCTTGGTTATTCTAATGTGGCAACTCCCTTTTAGATCAATGATGATGAAGTTGAACTATGGGTGGTAAAAGCAATAACTGCAAAGTTAATTGACTGTAAGATGGACCAAATGAATCAAGTTGTAGCTGTTAGGTATGTTCTACCTCAATTTCTTGCTTTCTTTGGGCTATCTATACCCTATGGGCATGTGGACATGCACCTGATGTTGTAACAATTTTTTCGTAAATTTGATGCAAGTTTTTAAACGTTATACACAACATAATGCAAGTGTTGATATGTGCAGTCATCATACTGATCGGGTGTTTGGTCAGCATCAATGGAAAACACTGAGAACAAAGCTAGTGACATGGAGGGTAAATAATTTCTCATCTATACTTTTCTGAATTATAAATTTAATTATGCATGCAAATCTTTTTTGTTATGGCGTCCCTTATTTTACTCAGTCATTTTGGGAAAATAAATTTTACCGCATATAGAACAATACTGAGGATTGAATTGAATTCATGAATTTAATTTTAATAGTAAATAATATGAGCAAGTTATGTTTTTTGCAATTCAGAATTTCATCCAATAACTTAATTGTTTATTAATTTAACTATCATAAATTTGGTTTTAGGATTTTAAAACCCTTGAAATTTGAATTGTACCTTATATTCAGGAACTTATTACTGGTTTTTTTAAACTATTCATAAACGTGATTTTTATTCTCCTGTTGTATGCACTTTTTTACTGTTCATAGTTTATCTTTCTGTTTCTTAAAAATCCTTGCTTTCTCATTTGTAGTATTTTTCACTACATATTCCTATTATTATAGGACATGTTATAGACAACGGCAGTACTCTTGATGGATCGTAATGCCCTTGTTTCAACTGAGTTACTGATTATTATTTGATCATTCTTGTATTTGTAGGG
>NC_021161.2:2624458-2628290 GCF_000331145.2 Cicer arietinum
TATTCAGGCCAGCAAAATATCAGAGGATGGGTCCCAGGCAGCCCAAGGTTTGGTAGTTCGCTGAGGATTTCTTTGTCCGAAGCATTTGGTTAACTATCTAGATTATATCCAGGTCGAATTTTTTAATTTTAAAAGAGAGAGAGGAAGAGATTGTAATTTGTTCTGTTTACAATATTTTAGCTTTATTTTAGATTTTGGCTGTTGACTCTAGCTGTACTATTGACTTTAAGAGAGAAGCCATTTTGAATTTTTGATTGAAATTTGTTTTTTGAGTAAATTATACTTGTGTACTGAAACAATTTGATTTGTAGTGTTTTTCTGACGAAATTGTGTGGTGGATGGAAATAAGAGAAAACTGAATTGAATAAATAGAATGAACAAAATTAAAAGTGTTTCTATGCAATGTGCCAAACATTGAATAGTATGCTGGATCATCTATACATGAAACAGTTTATCAGTTCTTGGAAGTGGAAGTGATTATTTTGGTGAATGTTGGGATTTACAGCAAAGATGAGAAGGTGGGATTTACAGCATCCATGTGAGGTTGCATCGTGATGGTGGATGCTGAAATGTGCTGTGCCAATATAAGTTGCACTAGGCACTGTAAAAGATGCAATAATGCGAGTTCTACAGTTGGAGACTAACCGTTGTTGATCAGCGATAGATCAGGTTACAAATTGTGTGATTGGACTGTTGTCGGAGATGGGTGAAAAACATATTGTCAACACATGCCCCCATGATATTTATGGCGGTGCACCCCCCACAAAATGATCTTGACGTAATCTGTTAATGTAAAACTTATCAGAAATTCTAATTTGGATGTGTTACTTGTTTGAGCAACCATCCGACATTTATAATGACTGCCTAGTTGGACGCCATATCATTGGCTTAACAATGCATGATGTTGAAATCTGAATTTATGGTCCTAGATGTTAATAGTCTAAACTTTACTCTTCAATCTACACAATTAGTCTCTATTTTGAACTTTTTTTGCCATTGAAATTTGAGAGACTATATGTTATAAGGAAAATTACAGCAAAACTACAACGGTAGCACATGAGTAAGGACACTTGACATAAGATCCATCCATCAAGGAAATTAGGAGGAGCACGAGAGAGAAGTTGCCTCGTAGATAATGTTCCAAGGACTTTGTTAAATAGATTATGATATGACAATCACAAATGAAATGAATGGATCATGAAATCACTCTCTCTCTCTCTCCCTTTCCCTTTGAGCCTTCATAATTTTTTGTACTATTTCCTTAATTGTATTTTAAGTTCTCTAAAGTAAATTGTACTGTTGCTTGTAAAATTTAGTTCAATTTATCACTGGTGATTCTCTTGTTATGCTTGCACCAAAATTGAATTATAACATTTGGTGCTTTCATTTTCTTACTCATGGTTGATAACACTCGGATGAAAGGGTTGGATTCTGCTATTAAAGAGATTAACGCTACTTTGCAGCAATTTCGTGACGAATCTGACAAACAACACAACGGGTATATGCATTTGCAACACCTAAACCAACAGGTTTCGATCGTGTGGAGAACCATGTTACTTTATTGCATGCTTCTCAGTCCTCCGACGACAGAATCTTGTTCTGGCAACTCCTCACGACCACCGTTTCAGGTGTGTAATATTAAGCTAGATTTTCCCAGATTTGATGGATATGAGGTCAGAAATTGGGTTTCCAAGGCTGAACAATTCTTTGATTATTATTCCACACCTGATAATCAACGTCTTATTATTGTTGCGGTACATATGGAGAAGGACGTTTGTTGTTCCTTGGTTCCAAATGCTATCTCGCAATCGTTCATTTTAATCATGAGCTCTATTCACACGTGCTTTACAAATGGAATTCGGACCCTCTGAGTATGAATCTCCATGCCCTGCACTTTTTAAACTTACCCAAACTACCACCGTTGCCGATTATTATACCGCCTTCACCGTTGTGGCCATTAGAGTAGATGATTTTAGCCCTGAAGCCTCCCTCGACTGTTATATTAGTGGATTACACACTGATATTAAACGCGAGGTCATTGTTCAATCACCAATTTCACTATCTAATGTTGTAGCACTAGCAAAACTATTCGAAGAAAATTACCTTTCCCTCACGCCTAAGCCAACAAAAGTCTCGTCACAAAAACCATACCATTTCTCCAAACCCACAAAATCCTCAACCTTACCTCCTTTACTACCAAACCCTAACCCTAACTCGAAACCTACAAACACACCACCCAGATCCAACCCTGTCAAACAAATTACCCAAGCTGAAATGCAATTGTTAGGGAATAAGGGTTTGTGCCACTATTATGATGATAAATTTTCCCTCTCACTCAAATGTTCGAATCGACATTTCCTATTACTTCAAATTGATACGTCTGAGGAACCGTCTCAATTAACCGACCCACCCAGTTTAACAATACCAGAACAAAACCTATTAGGGGACTCTAAACACCATATGTCCTTGAATGCTTTAAATGAGTCCCATGGTGCAGGTACCATGCGTTTTCAGAGCAATATTCAAAGTATTATGGTCAACATCCTATTGGATAGAGGAAGCTCTGACAACTTCCTACAACCACGTGTTGCACAATGTATAAATTGATATCCAAGCTAATGAGCAGTTTCAGGTACTTGTTGGGAACGATAGCTCCTTAACCTCGCAGGGTTACATAACTGATTTACTTGTTACCATTCAAGGTAATAATTTGCACTTGCATGTTCATTTACTGCCTATAACAGGTGTTGATTTGGTGCTAGGGGCCCTTGGTTAAAAACCCTTGGCCCGCACATAGCAGACTATAATGCTTTATCCATCAAGTTTTATATCTAAAACACCTTTATTACTTTGTATAGGGATCAAATGAAAGGTCTTACTCAAACTTAGTTCCACCACATTAAGCGTCTGCAACATGCTCACTCTATTATGGCTTCTTATACACTACCTTCTGACTTACATCCAGACTTGGCAGTATTACTTAGTAACTATCTGGATTTGTTTTCTGAGTCGATGGGTCTTGCTCCGGCCCGGTTTCAAGACCATGTTATCACTTTGCAATAGGGCAACAACCTTGTCAAAGTCTGTAAGACCCATAATTTTAAAGTATACTTTATGTATTTTAGTGTATTTTGGTATTGAACTCGGATGCTTTTTAGCCAAAGTTATTAATATTTTGGAGTTTATATTACCAAAAAGATATTTTGGTGCCGATTAGAATTACTCGTAGATGAATAAATTAAATTAGCTGCGGTGAATCTTTTACGAAGAATTTAATGCGTTATGGGTGAAATGGTAATTTAACAAATATCTAGATATTTTGAGATATTTGTTAAAAGTAATTAAAATATATATAAATATCTTTATGTATATATTTGTTTGGGGAGAAAAGAAAATGATATAAAAAGGAAAGAAGGAAAAAGGAAGAAAAGAAAAACAAAGGAAAGAAAGAGAAATGAAAGAAAACAAGAAAACTTCTTCCTCTCCCTCCCTACGCGCGCGAAAACCCTTCTTCTTCCTTCTTCCATTTTCGTTTTTCTTTGCTTCCTTTAAGTTCTTGAATTGAAACCCAAGGCTAGTGGGTGAGAAAGATCAAGTCCCCAACTCTTTTCTCCTTCTCGGATTCGAAAATGGAGTTAAGGATTTCAAAACCGTCAAACACAAACCTCCCCGTTTCATGTAGATCTAAGCTTCGTTTCGCGAAGAGATAGAAGGGAAAGTTGCTCACTACCATGCTACGGTGCTAGGGGACCAACTTTGGAGGCGACGTTGCGAGCGGAGATTTTACTCGCGGTACCGTAATCGCGCGTTAAAGCTAACGTGAAGGTAAGGG
>NC_021161.2:2628385-2628854 GCF_000331145.2 Cicer arietinum
GCACGTTAAAGCTAACGTTAAGGTAAGGGCTCCTTCCAAACTTCTAGTTTGCATTTAGGGACTTATCTGTGGTTGTGTGGAAAGGAATTTGTTAGGGTTGAAGTGTTGATTTGGGGGAAAATGAATCTAAGGCTTTATGGGTAAAATCTTAGAGTTAGGTTTTGGTTATATTGATGAATGTTTCGTGGAAAATGAATTTAAACTCATTTATATATGATTTTGAGTAAATGAAACTTGTTGTGTTTGAGTGGTGGATTGTGTTGATTTGTGTTCGTCGTATTTGACGTGTTCTTAATTAATACTGATGAAATTTGATATGTGTATGGTTGGATTTTGTGGAGGAATGAATTGATGTGTTTTGGTGTGGATCGTGGATTGAATTTGATAATATGTTTGAGTTTGTTTTGTGTGGAATTTGAAAACCATTAGAGTTAAACGAGTATTAAGAATGGAGAATCTCTTAATGTCT
>NC_021161.2:2629773-2633134 GCF_000331145.2 Cicer arietinum
GTACCACCTATCACGGGTCAGTTCAGTTACCATGGTGTCACCTATCACGGGTCAACATGATTTACTAAAAGAAAAAGCGGGAATCGTAAACGTACCGCCTATCACAGACCAGTATTGTTTACCTAGGTGCCACCTATCACGGGTCAGCACGATTTACTAAAATGCGTAAATCATAAACGTACCACCTATCACGGGTCAGTACAGTTACCATGGTGTCACCTATCACGGGTCAACTCGATTTTCTAAATAGTAACTCGTAAACGTACCACCTATCACGGGTCAGTACAGTTACCATGGTGTCACCTATCACGGGTCAACACGATTTACTAAAAGAAAAAGCGGGAATCGTAAATGTACCACCTATCACGGGTCAGTACAGTTACCATGGTGTCACCTATCACGGGTCAACACGATTTACTAAAAGAAAAAGCGGGAATCGTAAATGTACCACCTATCACGGGTCAGTACAGTTACCATGGTGTCACCTATCACGGGTCAACACGATTTACTAAAAGAAAAAGCGGGAATCGTAAATGTACCACCTATCACGGGTCAGTACAGTTACCATGGTGTCACCTATCACGGGTCAACACGATTTACTAAAAGAAAAAGCGGGAATCGTAAATGTACCACCTATCACGGGTCAGTACAGTTTACCGAGGTGTCACCTATCACGGGTCAACACGATTTACTAAAAGAAAAAGCGGGAATCGTAAATGTACCACCTATCACGGGTCAGTACAGTTTACCGAGGTGTCACCTATCACGGGTCAACACGATTTACTAAAAGAAAAAGCGGGAATCGTAAATGTACCACCTATCACGGGTCAGTACAGTTTACCGAGGTGTCACCTATCACGGGTCAACACGATTTACTAAAAGAAAAAGCGGGAATCGTAAATGTACCACCTATCACGGGTCAGTACAGTTACCATGGTGTCACCTATCACGGGTCAACTCGATTTTCTAAATAGTAACTCGTAAACGTACCACCTATCACGGGTCAGTACAGTTACCATGGTGTCACCTATCACGGGTCAACACGATTTACTAAAAGAAAAAGCGGGAATCGTAAATGTACCACCTATCACGGGTCAGTACAGTTACCATGGTGTCACCTATCACGGGTCAACACGATTTACTAAAAGAAAAAGCGGGAATCGTAAATGTACCACCTATCACGGGTCAGTACAGTTACCATGGTGTCACCTATCACGGGTCAACATGATTTACTAAAAGAAAAAGCGGGAATCGTAAGTGTACCACCTATCACGGGTCAGTACAGTTACCATGGTGTCACCTATCACGGGTCAACATGATTTACTAAAAGAAAAAGCGGGAATCGTAAACGTACCGCCTATCACAGACCAGTACTGTTTACCTAGGTGCCACCTATCACGGGTCAGCACGATTTACTAAAATGCGTAAATCATAAACGTACCACCTATCACGGGTCAGTACAGTTTACCGAGGTGTCACCTATCACTGGTCAACACGATTTACTAAAAGAAAAAGCGGGAATCGTAAACGTACCGCCTATCACAGACCAGTATTGTTTACCTAGGTGCCACCTATCACGGGTCAGCACGATTTACTAAAATGCGTAAATCATAAACGTACCACCTATCACGGGTCAGTACAGTTTACCGAGGTGTCACCTATCACGGGTCAACACGATTTACTAAAAGAAAAAGCGGGAATCGTAAATGTACCACCTATCACGGGTCAGTACAGTTTACCGAGGTGTCACCTATCACGGGTCAACACGATTTACTAAAAGAAAAAGCGGGAATCGTAAACGTACCGCCTATCACAGACCAGTACTGTTTACCTAGGTGCCACCTATCACGGGTCAGCACAATTCACCAAAAACGTAAATCGTAAATGTACCACCTATCACAGGTCAGTACAGTTTACCTGGTGTCACCTATCACGGGTCAACACGATTTACTAAAATGTAAATCGCAAACGTACAACCTATCACGGGTCAGTACAGTTTACCAAGGTGTCACCTATCACGGGTCAACACGATTTACCAAAAAGTAAATCGTAAACGTACCACCTATCACGGGTCAGTACAGTTTACCAAGGTGTCACCTATCACGGGTCGACACAATTTACCAAATGAAATGCATGAGCATACACAGACTCCATTCACAACAATCGTTAAGCAAATGCAGATATTAAAAGATTCCCCATTTTTAATACCCATTTAACTTAAACGACTTTCAAACAACATTAAATAAATAAGTCATTAAGAGATTCCCCGTTCTTAATACCGATTTATGTTAATGATTTTCAAAACAAAACGTTAAGCAAACAGTCATATTAAGAGATTCCCCATTCTTAATACTGATTTATCTTAATGATTTTCAAAACAGAACGTTAAGCAAACAGACATATTAAGAGATTCCCCATTCTTAATACTCATTTACCGAAACGATTTTCAAAACGATAGTTAAGTAACCGAGACATTAAGAGATTCCCCATCCTCAACGCCCAGTTAACTTAAACCTTTTCCTCAAAAGCACATTAAGTAAACCGAGGTATTAAAAGATTCCCCATTTTTAATACTCGTTTACTCTAATGGTTTATTCAATTCCACAGAAACAAAGTCAATCATACTCTCACATTCAAACCATAATTCACAACAACCACACCAATTAACAAACATCAAGTATGGACACGCCAAATACAACGAACACAAATCAAAGCCAACATAACACCCAGATACATCAAATTTCATTTACTCATAATCATACACAATGACATTCAAATTCATTTACCACGAAACATTCGTCAATATAAACAAAACCTAACTCTAAGGTTTTACCCATAACGCACTAGTTTCGTTTTTCCCCAAATCGATACATTAAACCCTAACAAATTCCTTCCCACACAACCACAGATAAGTCCCTAATGCAACTAGAAGTTTGGAAGGATCCCTTACCTCAACGTTAGCTTTAACACGCGTTTCGGGTACCGTGAGTAATTCCGGTAAAATCTTCGCTTGCAACGCCGCTTCCAAATTAGTTCACTAGCACCGTAGCATGGTGGTGAGCAACTTTCCCTTCTATCTCTTCGAGAAATGAGGTTTGGATCTAGAAGAAATGGAGGGGTTTGTGTTTGGATCTCAAAAACCGTTTTTCTTCGTTTTCGAATCAAAGAGGAAGAGTGGAGTTGCGAAAACCTTGATCTAACTCTCACCCAACCTTGGGTTACTAGTTTTGAAGAAAAGAAAGTGACGAAAATGAGAATGGGAGAAAGGAGGGAATTTGGTTCACGGGTAACAGAGAGGAAGAAGATGGAAAATTCCAATTTTCCTTCCTTTCTTTTTCTTTCCTTTCTTCCTTTTTCCTTC
>NC_021161.2:2633259-2641979 GCF_000331145.2 Cicer arietinum
TACTTACTTACTTTTAACAAATAACTCCAAAATATTATTAACTTTGGCTAAAAAGCCTCCGAGCCAAAATCCAAAATACACAAAAACACATAAAGCACACTTTAAAATTACTGGTCTTACAAGTTACAGGGACTTCCCTAATTTGACATAATCGATTTGCCAATCGATTTTATAATATGTTTTTCAAAACCATTTAAGAAATCGATTTGGAAATCGATTTGGCCATGCAGGAATTCAGCAAAACTGACAAAAATCGATTTGGAAATCGATTGGCATTAAGTCAGGGGCTCAGCTATTCTGTCAATCGATTGCCCAATCGATTGAATTAAGCCCAGAATTCAAATTTCACTAAAAACCTTCAGGAAATCGATTTAGAAATCGATTGGCTTAGTAGAAATTCTTATTTTGAGTTAGATAACAGATTGCTCAATTGATTTATCAATGTCTTGGTTAGTTATGTATTACTTGATAGATTGAGAACTTTATTTTGATTTCATTTTTAATTGGCAAGCATGATATGAACTTTTAGCATATGGAAAATCCTTTTAAGGTGCATGCTTAGTTGAAAGGTTATTTTGTGCATTTAAAAACTTAAATGTTATGTGTTAACTGTTAATTTCGGTTGGTGACTCTTTACAACTATTGTGGAAATCTAGGCTTTGCCCTCAGATGAGAGCCAGGACGATCCTACCGGTTCGTACCCTACGAATGGGAATGTAGATGAGAATGCTTGATTGTAGCTATGTTAGGAGGATCTCACGGGGCGCGTGGGGATCACTCATGGTGTATAGCTATAGTTTTTTGTAGAATGATCAGATTAGGATGACATAGAGGGAACATATGTCTTTCTTTTGGATTACGTTATTTTGAACTGGAAAACTTTACTTATATTGTCAGTACGACATCTTATTTGAAGGAGTTCCATGTATTATTTGTTTTTGTGTAAATACTTTGGATTCATATTTTGAGAAACTTTTCCGCTGCTTGTAAATTATAATGACTCAATTATTTATCCAAATGTATTTCCTTATTTGTTTCTCTGTTTTATTTTAATTTCTTTTAAAAAAAAATACACTCTCGCATTTGAAAATCGGGGTGTTACAAAGTCAGATCGTACCACTGTGATTATAGTCAAAAGGCGCATATTGAAACTAGGATTAATGATATGTTGGCTCATGGTATCATACAACCTAGCAATAGTCATTTTTCGTCACTGGTTCTCCTTGTTAAGAAAAAGGATGGGTCTTGGCGGTTTTGTACGGATTATAGAGCCTTAAATGCTATTATTGTCAAAGACAATTTTCCTATACCTACTGTTGATGAATTATTGGATGAATAATTTGGTACTCAGTACTTTTCCAAACTGGACTTGTGTTTTGGATACCACCAAATTCTTGTCAAACTATAGGATAAACACAAAACCGTTTTTCGAACACGTCATGGTCTATATGAATGGCTAGTAATGCCTTTTAGTTTATCCAACGCGCCTGCCTCGTTCAGAGCTTGATGAATGATGTCTTTCATGCTCAACTTCAAAAATCAGTGCTTGTTTTCTTTAACGATATCTTCATTTATAGCTTTTATTGGTCATCTCACTTATCCATTTGAAAGAGGTTTTACAGTTGATGTGCCAACATTATCTCTTTGCAAAAATGTCCAAGTGCTACTTTGGTTTTACTACAGTCGATTACTTGGGTCACACCATCTCAAGTAAGGGCGTTCACATGGATAAATAGAAAATGCAATTTTAAACAACTTAGAGGTTTTTTGGGCTTATCTGGTTACTATAACCGCTTTATCCGAAACTATGCCACCATTGCTTCTCCATTATGCCATATACATGGTAAAATCATTAATCTTATAATTTTGTTGTTCATATAGAAATATTAATAATTCAGTTAATAGCGAAACGAAATCACAATGAATAACCTTAAAATCATCATAGAAAATAAACAAGTAAAATTACAAATTTTTGAGAATCAAGAAGCGACTTCGTCTCATTGATAGCATTTTCTTCCTAAGGGTGGCCTTTCTCTTAGGGTGGCTCCATCTAACAGATAGCCCTCTCCTCTCAATCTTGTAACTCATCATCACATATCAATTAGAGAGCTTACATCGCGTTGATAGCCCTCTCCTCTTACGTATGACATTTCTCATAGGGGCGGCTCCTTCTAACGGGAAACTCTCCCTAATCAAAACGAGGTAACTATGTGCATCTAACGCAGTTAACGATTTAATTGTTATAACCACGATTTCTCAAAACACGTATTTAAAATCATTTCTTCCTAATTCATGGAAAACATATTTCATCACATACCAATTCAATATTTAAATACTTTAACTCATACGTAAATCAAACTAATACCAATATTATATAACAACGACCATTAAATTAAATAGTTGACGAAATCGAAATAAAATTCAAAGGTTGTGTTCCCCAAATTTTTCAATAAATACTTTATTAAAGAAAACAAGTAAAATAATAATAATAGCATTATAAAAAAAAATATGACGATGATCGTCGTCAACTCGCAACTATGGAGAATCGCCTAAGTTTGTTCTTCAACAACTCTCAAAGTAGTAGACATGACCTCAGCTAACAAATCTGAGTAAAAAGAAATATTCTCAAGACTTTAGAAAATTTATTCTAAAACTCTAGGAAACCATAAAAATTATTTAAATCTACTCTAAGCACAACATAAGATTTTTACTCAAAATTTCATTTTTCTAGATATTCATACTAGCATTAGAGTTGTGTATTTACCTCAATGGGTCTCAATAAACAACTCTCAAGAGATAGGTGCTCTTCTCCTTCTTTAGAGGACAAACCCTAACCCAAAAATTATACCCAAGAACTAGTGAAAAATATGAGGAAGCTTGCTTATGGAGTGTATACCCTTTCCATGGGTTTATTGTGGCTTTAAGTGAGAGAAAGAAGAAGAAGAAGAAGGAGAAGAAAAGAAAAGAAAAAAAATGAAAATGGGGAAGGATGGGGTCGCTGAGAGGGAGAGAAGGAAGAGGAGAAAAATGAGGGAGTGAAATAGAAAGAGAGTGGAAAATGAGTGGAGTTGGATTTGTTTTATTTTATTATTAATTAATTATTAATATTATTATTATTTAAAAAAAAAAGAGACACAGACGTGTCACCTTTAATGTCTAAGGACACTACCTTATTTTTCACCAACTGCTGCAACCACTGCCAACTCCGACTCAGATTTGGGACGATGTTTTCATGGATTTTATCACATGTCTCCCTTCCTCTAACAGTTTTACTGTTGTTATGGTTGTGGTGGATCGACTTTCAAAATATAGTCATTTTGCACCGTTAAAGGCTGACTATACCAGTCAGAAAGTAGCTGAAACTTTTCACCACTACATCGTTAAATTGCATGGGTTTCCGAGAAGCATTGACATAGACAAGATTTTTACTAGTTCTTTTTTGCAGCATTTATTCAAACTAAGTTATACCACACTCTCTATGAGTTCAACTTATCATCCTAAATCGGATGGCCAAACTAAAACCATTAATAAATGCTTTGAGATGTTTTAAGATGTTTTGCTCAAGTATGATCCAATAATCATTGAGCCCCCTTCACTTCAAACATTGTTGATCGAGAAAGATACAACACTATAGCTACTTAAAAGTAACCTTTTGTGTGTCCAATCAAAGATGAAACATTTTGCTGATACCAAGAGAAAACAACTAGAGTTTAACATGGATGACATGGTTCTAGTTAAACTCCAACCTTATCAACAACACTCGTGTCATTGCATCAGAACCAAAAGTTGGGGTTAAGTTACTTTGTACCTTTTCCCATCATTGAGAAATTCGGCGCTGTAGACATAGTATTACTTTCTAATTCATCCATCAAACGAACAAGTACTCTATCGAAAATAAAATACAAATAAAAATAATAAGTAAAAAAATTAATATATAAATAATGCACGACAGTACACTTGTTCTCTTATCCCTTTGGTTTGTTTCTTTGATCGGCACATTTGACTTCCCTTTTCTGTTTAGTCATTCAACAATTAGTTAATTCTGTTTCAACTAATCTCGTCCATGTCTTCCTCTAATAATTTTACAAAAAAGACAAGATCAAGAGCAATAAATCCCCGAAGAAGATATCTAAGATCCCAAAAAAGTATTTATGAAGTGTTCTTAAGTTTCAGAGGGGAAGACACTCGTGCTTCCTTCATTTCACATCTCTATGCTTCTCTTCAAAACGAAGCAATTAACGTTTTTATGGACGATGAGTCTCTTCGAAGAGGAGATCAACTTTCAACATCACTACTTCGAGCAATTCAAGAGTCTCAAATTTCTGTTATTGTTTTCTCAAGAAAATACGCCGATTCTCGATGGTGTTTGGATGAGTTGGTGGATATAATGGACTGTCACAGAGTCATAGGCCAAAATGTTCTGCCGGTCTTCTACGGAGTAGATCCATCTGAAGTACGTCATCAAACTGGCGAATTCGGAAAAGCATTTACAAATCTTTTGAATAGAATTTCAGAAGAGGAGGAGGAGGAGGAGGAGGAGGAAGAGGAAGAAGAAGAAGAAGAAGATGATGATGAATCCATGGTTGACTCAACTCGTCAGGAGCTGGAATGGAGGGCGGTTCTTCGTGAGGCGGCTGGCCTTGCTGGGTTCGTAGTCCTAAATTCTAGGTAATTTTTTTCTTAGTGATGCTATCTAGTATTTCATATTGATGTCAAGGGTTTGAATCTACACTTCATATCAAAATGTTCTTCCAACCAGCATTTGAATGAAAGTGAGTTGAGCTATTAATTTTTTCTTTTTTAACTAAGTTGAGCTATTCATAAACTACTAACTATTCCGATAATTGTTATGCAATAAACATAGTTTACACTTTTTTTTTGTTTGGCATTTTTATTCAAACTTTTGGTAAAAACTAGAATTAAAAACTTTAGATTATTTATTATGAAAAAAATTATAATTATATATAGCGGTCTTTTGAAAACTAAGGAGTTAGTCTTCCACTTTCGAATTTTGACAGTATATGTGAACATTTAATGATTAATATTATATGTGAACATGTAAAAAACCCCAAAAACCTTTTTAGGTAGTTATGTACCTTTTCTTTGGTTTGTTTTATGTAGGAATGAAAGTGAGGCTATCAAGGGTATTGTTGAGAATGTTACACGTTTGCTTGACAAGACAGACTTGTTCATTGCTAATAATCCAGTGGGAGTTGAATCTCGTGTTCAAGATATGATTCAATTGCTAGACCAAGATATTGAACAATTAAATGATGTTCTACTACTAGGGATGTGGGGTATGGGAGGAGTTGGAAAAACAACCATTGCGAAAGCTATTTATAATAAAATAGGCCGCAATTTTGAGGGCAGAAGCTTCCTTGCTAATATTAGGGAAGTTTGGGAGGAAAATGTTGGACAAGTGAATTTACAAGAACAGCTTCTCTTTGATATCTTCAAGCAAATGACAACCAAAATACAAAGCATTGAATATGGAAAAGTCATATTAAAGGACAAACTCTGCCATAAAAGAGTACTAATTGTACTTGATGATGTCAATTCATTGGACCAACTAAATGCTTTGTGTGGAAGTCGTAAATGGTTTGGTTCAGGGAGTAGAATAATCATCACAACTAGAGATATGCATATACTTAGAGGGAATAGGGTTGATAAAGTATACAAAATGAAAAAAATGGATGAAAATGAATCAATTGAGCTTTTTAGTTGGCATGCATTCAAGCAATCGATTCCTCAAGAAGGTTTTGCTGAAATTTCTAGAAAGGTAGTTGAGTATTCTGGGGGATTACCACTCGCTATGGAAGTCCTTGGGTCATATTTGTTTGATAGGGAATTAACAGAGTGGCAATGTGTATTGGAGAAGCTTAAAAGAATTCCTAATGATCAAGTACAAAAGAAGCTCAAAATAAGCTATGACGGCTTAAAAGATGATACTGAGAAAGAAATATTCCTTGATGTAGCTTGTTTCTTTATTGGGATGGACCGAAATGATGTTACACTTATATTAAATGGATGTGGACTTTTTGCAAAAATTGGAATAAGTATCCTTATTGAGCGAAGCCTTGTAACTGTTGATGATAAGAATAAACTTGGAATGCATGATTTGTTGCGAGATATGGGAAGAGAAATCATTCGTGAGAAATCACCAGAGGAGCTTGAGGAGCGTTGCAGGTTGTGGTTTCATGAGGACGTGTTCCATGTATTATCAGAACAAACTGTAAGAATTTCATATGCTTTATTTTTTAATTGTGGAAAGGAAAACAAAATTGATGATTCAATTGTTTAACATTAATTTATTTTGTTGATTATGACAAGAACATTGAAAATTAGTTTGGTTGTGTATTGTTTTGTGCTTCCTGGCTTCTAGCTCGTAACAAATTTGTTTATCTTCCTTGTATCTTTAAGATTTGTATGTTTTTCTTCTTGGTTCAAAGGGAACAAAAGCTATTAAGGGGATGGCTTTGAAGTTGCCAAGTGCTAATGCAAAATGTTATAGTACTAAATCATTCAAGAAGATGAAGAGACTCAGATTGCTTCAACTTGCTGGAGTGAAACTTGATGGAGATTTTGAATATCTTTCAAGAAATCTGAGATGGCTGTCTTGGCATGGATTTTCTTTAACACATATACCTACAAACTTTTATAGAGAAAATTTAGTTTCCCTCGAGTTAGAGAATAGCAATGTCAAACTTCTGTGGAAAGAGGCTCAGGTATTGATTTTGATTTCTATTTTTGCATTTCATGAGTTGTTTTCCCTTTTCAATTGTAATGCTATTTTATTATATGGTACTTTTAAACATTGTTTTCATCTTTATTTCTGTCGGTCTTTCGAATTTTTTAAGTAGTGATACTTTTCCCAATATTCCAGTTGTGAAACATATTAATTTTTTTATCAAATATTAGTTCGTCTAAATTTTAAAATTCAAAATTGTTTGTTTTTCCAAAAAACTTAAGGAGTTAGGAAATGATTTTTATTCAATTCGCTTTCAAATGCTCAATTATTTTACATTGTTATCCAATGACGTGTTACCATTTTATTCAGATAATCTCAATTATCGTATTTTGTGGTTGTGACTTGTGAGAATAAGACTTCTCTATGCATTTAGCAATAGATATTTGTATGATAGTGTAATGAGGCTTTATACCAAGGAGGAATCATAAATATCCAACAGATTATCTAATCAAATAGGTTTTATAATATATTTAGTGTGCATCATCATGAAAAGCTCCTTAGTGCAGATCAAACGTATACTAATTACCAATATATCACCTAAGTCTTGTGCATAAATTAGATATAGTAAAAACTAAAATGAAGGGAAATGACATAGTTTGGTTGCAACATTGAGTGTTTCATTAAAGAAGCTTTAAATTTAAATTTACATTTAAAAAATGTTCAGACATGGCTTTTAATAATTTCTGCAACATTATTATGTACATAAATTTAGGCTTGTTTCAAAATTTTGCACTAATTTTTGTATTCGAGAAAATGACAATCTAAATATTTTACTTTCCTCTCTCAAGGTTAGTGAGACATTGTGATTGCTTCCATTTATTTTGTAAAGCGTCTTCCTTAAATTTCCCTTTGGTATATTTGTACTTGCAGAGGATGGAGAAGCTGAAAATTCTCAATCTCAGTCATTCTCATTGTCTGACACACACTCCAGACTTTTCATACTTGCCTAATCTTGAAAAATTAATACTCACAGATTGCTCCAGGTTATGTGAGGTTTCTCCTAGCATTGAACATCTGAGCGAAATTCTTCTAATAGATTTGGAGGATTGTGTTAGCCTTCGTAGCCTCCCAAGAAGCATCTATAAGTTGAAATCTTTGAAAACTCTCATTCTTTCTGGGTGTTCACAGATTGACAAGTTGGAAGAGGACTTGGAGCAGATGGAATCTTTAACCACTCTACTTGCAAATAACACTGCAATAACAAAAGTGCCATTTTCAATAGTAAGGTCAAAAAGCATTGGATTTATTTCTCTGTGTGGCTATGAAGGATTTTCACATGATGTGTTTCCATCTATCATTTGGTCTTGGATGTCACCGACAAATAATCTCCCATCCCTGTTTCAAACATCTGTTGCCGCATCAACTCTTGTTTCTTTAGATGTACCATGTAGTAGTTCCAATGAACTATCATCTTTTTCTAACCACCTTCCAACACTTCGAAGTCTTTGGGTGGATTGCGACTCCGAAGATCAACTTTCTCTCGATGCAAAAATAATTTTAGATGCTTTGCATGCCACAGTTTCTAAGGAATTTGAATTAACTGCAAATACATCACAAGTATCAAAACATTCCTTGAAGTCTCTTTTTATTCAAATGGGAATGAATTGTCAAGTCACCAATATTCTGAACGATAAAATTTTACAGGTTTGACGTTACTATCTTCTCTTTGTCCTCCTCTTTTATGTTTGTCTGCATCTGTATCACCTCAAACCTTTGAATTATATGAATGGAAGTGAATAAAATTATTATCTATAGGTGTAAAATATTTAAAAAATAAAATAATGAAATCTTTAAAATTATTGAATAAATGATAAGGTGATATTAATATACTTATCAATTAAAATTTGGGCCTATTTTTTACTTTTACAGAATATGGATGTCAATGAGGATTGCGGTTGTTTGCTCCCTGGAAATAGTTATCCAGATTGGTTAACCTTTAGTTGTGAAGGTTCTTCTGTAACTTTTGAAGTCC
>NC_021161.2:2642163-2709806 GCF_000331145.2 Cicer arietinum
GTAATTTAAATACAATAATGTGCATTGTCTATTCTTCAACCCCAAATAACATAACATCAAATGGCCTGAAAAACGTATTAGTTAAAAATTACACAAAGGCCACCATTCAACTCTATAAAGGTGAGGCATTGGTCTCTTTTGATGAAGAGGAGGGGCAAAGGGTAATATCAAGTATGGAACCCGGTAACAAAGTGGAGGTTGTTGTTGTTTTTGAGAAATGTTTCATTGTAAAGAAGACAATAATTTATCTTGCATATGATGAACCAAATTGCAAAAGAATGGAGTTATATCATGCACCGGATTTGGATGTCATTTCTCGTAGTGGCGATGAAAGTGAACACTCTGTAAAGAGATTATCTACCGAAGATGAGTCCATTGACGACTTCAATCAAAATAGAAAGAAAAAATATTGAGTCGAATGAATCAATGAAAGATGTTAAAACAATGGCCAAGTAAAAATCAATTCTTATGGTGCTGCTAACCTTTTTATTGTCAATAATATTGTTTTCCTGTTTTTGGTTGAAGAGGATTGAATGGTTATAATTTGTTTTGTTAACTTCCATGTCATATTTAATTTTTGGCACACAACTCTTATTGTACTATCAACTTGAGAGATAAGATAAGAACAGATAAATACTTAGTTTAGAATTATGATTGAAACATGTTCAGATACTGGGAAGAGAAACATGTCTCAATCATAATTCTAAACTAAGAGAAAAATTCAAACGGACATTTACGTATGTAAACATATATTATATACACGAATCAACAAATCATTAAATTAATATAAATATTTGTATAATTTATAAAGTTTTTTAATTTACTTTTATTTTTCTAAAACCTTAAATGCACATTTAATCAATTTATTAAATTATTACATAAGGATTGTTGCCTTAACAAGTTTTAGATATACATTATTAAATTTATTAAATGGTTAACATTAAATTGAGGTGAAATAAACTTAAAACAATCAAATAGTTAATCGGTGGATAATATACCTCCAAGGATTACACATCATTTTGGATATATTCGAAAGATGAGAATCTAAACATTCAAATGATTTTTGTATAGACATATTTACATAAAAATAAAAATTTAATTGGACAATGCGTTGACTACACTGCCGCCGATTAGTTTCGCAAATTCTTCCTCTTCTTTTCCTCTCTCTTTCTTCCCCCCACACCATAACTTCATCTCAGTGTCTCATAATTTTCTGATTCAACAGTTCAACTAATTTATCAATTCTCTTTTATCTTATCTTAATTCATCTCATCCATCCACCAACAAATTCAACCATGTATTCTCAGGAAGATTACACAGAAAAAGGTAAGTTTCAAAACTAGTAACTTTACTTTTATTTTTCTATATTATTACACAAGTTTAGTTTAAATCCACGTATATTAATTAACTTTTCTCTGTTGATAACATATAAAGATTTGGATGAAAGGGCAGAAGAATTTATTCGTGACTTTAAGAGAATAGTGATGCGTGAAAATGAAGTGTTCTTAAGTTTTAGAGGAGAAGATACTCGTGCATCATTCACTTCACATCTCTATGCTTCATTTCGAAATGAAGGAATCAACGTTTTTAGGGATGATGATTCGCTTCGAAGAGGAGATCAAATTTCATATAAAATTGATCTAGCAATCCAAGGATCTCAAATTGCTGTTATTGTTTTCTCAAGAAATTACGCCGATTCGCGGTGGTGTTTGGATGAGTTGGTGAAGATAATGGAATGTCGAAGAACCATAGGACAGGTGGTGCTTCCGGTGTTCTACGGTGTAGATCCATCGGAAGTTCGTCACCAAACTGGTGAATTTGGAATTGCGTTTCAAAGTTTGTTGAGTAGAATTTCAAAGAAGGAAGGAATTTATGATAGGTTTGGAAAAACAGTTAGATATGTTTTGAATAGTTTGTTAGTGTATAAAGAGGAATCATTGGATGAGGTGCTGACCTGGAGAGCTGCGCTTTGTGAGGCAGCCGGGCTTGCAGGATTTGTAGTACTAAATTCCAGGTTATTCAATTCAATGAACATTCTTTGGATTGGATTGATTATATTTTAAATTTTTGGAATTTTTTTTAATCAAATTTCACATGTACTTTTGACACATTAGTACATTGATACATACTCCCTCAATACTCACACTAATTAAGATGATTAGTTAACTTGAGAGTAGCTGCAAGAACGTCGATATGTAGGGTTCTGAGTCGAATTCAGGATTCTCCACTTTTCCATATTTGGTGTGTGAGTCTAACCACTAGACTATTTGACCAGGAAAAAAAAAGATTGTGAGTTAACTTCCCCTTAATTTTCTTCAAGGATTCAAAATAAAGATTGTATTTTTTGAATTAGGGTCTTCTAAAGTGATCAACTCACTTTTGAGAATAGAGTAAGTAATAACAACCATTGATACATAAATCAATGGTTGATATTATATGCAAATGCATGACCAATCATAAAATAGTCAAATCCGTATGCTTTTAAGTACCGTATATTTTCTATGAGATTTTGTTTTTTGAGAATATTAATTGAAGGTTATTTTAGGAATGATAACATTAAATAGGGTGAAGTTGGTTATAATTTGTTCATATTTGTTCATCATAGGCATGTTTTTTTTAGGAATGATAACATTATATTTGAGTACAGAGGGAGAGTACCTTTATATATCCATGTATATGAACCTCTTTTTGGGTTTTTAAATAGGAACGAAACAGAGGCTATCAAGAATATTGTTGGAAAAGTTACACGTTTACTAGACAAGGCAGACTTGTTCGTTGCTAATAATCCAGTGGGAGTTGAACCTCGAGTGCAAGAAATGATTCGACTGCTAAACATCCAACAATCAAATGATGTTCTAATATTAGGGATGTGGGGCATGGGAGGAATTGGCAAAACCACCATTGCGAAAGCCATATACAATAAAATTGGCCGCGATTTTGAAGGTAGGAGCTTCCTTGCAAATGTTAGGGAAGTTTGGGAGCAAAATGCTGGACAAGTGTCCTTACAAGAACAACTTCTCTATGATATTTGCCAAGAAACAACAACTAAGATACAAAACATTGAGGCAGGAAAAATTATATTAAAGGATAGACTATGCCGTAAAAGAGTACTTCTTGTACTTGATGATGTGCATACATTGGATCAATTGAATGCTTTATGTGGAAGTCGTCAATGGTTTGGCTCAGGAAGTAGAATAGTTATCACAACTAGAGATATGCATATACTTAGAGGGAATAGAGTTGACCAAATATACACAATGAAAGAAATGAATGAACGTGAATCAATCGAGCTTTTTAGTTGGCATGCATTCAAGCAACCGAGGCCTAGAAAAGATTTTGATAAACTTTCCAAAACTGTAGTTGAGTATTCTGGGAAATTGCCTCTAGCTCTGGAAGTCCTTGGGTCATATCTGTTTGATAGGGGGATAACACAGTGGAAGTGTGTATTGGACAAACTCAAAAGAATTCCCAATGACCATGTACAGAAGAAGTTAAAAATAAGCTATGATGGTTTAAATGATGATACTGAGAAAGAAATATTCCTTGACATAGCTTGTTTCTTTATTGGGATGGACCGAAATGATGTTATACATATATTAAATGGTTGTGAACTTTATGCAGAAATTGGAATAAATGTCCTTGTGGAGCGAAGTCTTGTGAACGTAGATGATAGGAACAGGCTTAGAATGCATGATTTGCTGCGAGATATGGGAAGAGAAATCATTCGTGAGAAATCACCAAAGGAGCCTGGGGAGCGTAGCAGGTTGTGGTTTAGTAAGGATGTGTTTGATGTACTATATGAACAAACTGTAAGTACTTCATATACATGTTTTATTCGATTCTCTACTTAACATGTCTAAATATTAATGAAGGGAAACTAACATTTATGAATAAATTTTTAACATCAAGTTGTTTCCGTGATTATCAAAAGAACATAAAATTACTTTAGTTGTGATTTGAAAATCAGTTTGGTTGTGAATCATATTGTGCTTCCTAGATTCTAGTAACAATTAATTGGTTTATCAAAAGTGTTTTATCTTCCTTATATATTTAATTTGTGCTTGTTTTACTTTTTTCTCCATCATATTTCATAGGGAACAAAAGTTGTTGAAGGACTGGCTTTGGTGTTGCCAAGAGCTAATGCAAAATGTTTTAGTACTAAAGTATTTAAAAAGATGATGAGACTCAGATTGCTTAATCTTGCCGGAGTACAACTTGATGGAGATTTTGAATACCTTTCAAGAAATCTGAGATGGCTTTCATGGAATGGATTTCCTTTAGCATGCATACCTACAAGCTTTTATCTAGGAAATTTAGTTTCCATTGAGTTAGAAAACAGCAATATCAAACTTCTGTGGAAAGAGAACCAGGTATTAATTTTGATTTCAGCTCTTTTGCACCTCAAAATTTAAAACTACTTTATTATATGGTCGTTTAGAAGTTTCTCTGGTGAAATATTGCCAGATATCAAGTTATATTTTTTTCTTAGAAACACAATTTTTCTAAATTTCAAAGTACAAATCTTTCTAAAGATTTAAAGGAATTAGGAGATGTTGAATCAGAGTCAAGCATAAAATCGTTTTACATTGTTACCCCATTGATGTGTTAGCATATCATTTAAAGTCTCAAATCTTTTGTCAAGAGGTTGTGATAATGACACTTCCTTAAGAATTCAGAAATAGATAATTGGATGATAGTGTAAAGAAGTTTTACCTAATCAAATAGAGTTTTATTATATATATATATTCTGCTTCATCATAAAAGTTCCTTCAACTATGCATTCAAAACATATAATTACAACCTAAATCTTGAGTAGAAACTTTGATATAGTAAAAAGAAAGGAAACAAATCTAATTGACTATTTGATTAAAAAGAAGGGAAAGGAATCCAAATTCCAAACTTATCTATCATTTCAATTTTTTTTAGGGCTGCGGACAAATACACCTTGCTTTTAATAATGTCTTCATAATGTTTATAGAAAAGTAGCTTATTTTCAAAGATTTTACAATATACCAAACCAATGTATTAACAAACTCACACTACAATAACGTAAATATTTTACTTTTCTTTCTCATGGTTAGTGATACATTGTATTTACTTCCATCTATTGTTTTAAGCTTCTTTCCTAAGTTTTCTGTATAACATTTATGTTCTTGTAGAGGCTGGAGAAGCTGAAAATTCTCAATCTTAGTCATTCTCATTATCTAACACAGACCCCAGACTTTTCAAACTTGCCTAATCTTGAACAACTAGTACTCACTGATTGTCCAAGGTTGTCAGAGGTTTCCCATAGTATTGGACATCTCAATAAAGTTCTTCTGATAAATTTGGAAGACTGTATTAGCCTTCGGAGCCTTCCAAGAAGTATCTATAAGTTAAAATCTCTGAAAACACTCATTCTTTCTGGTTGTTTAATGATTGACAAGTTGGAAGAGGACTTGGAACAGATGGAATCTTTAACCACCCTGATTGCAAATAACACTGCAATAACAAGAGTTCCTTTTTCAGTAGTAAGGTCAAAAAGCATTGGATATATTTCCTTGTGCGGCTATGAAGGATTCTCACGAGATGTGTTTCCATCTATCATTTGGTCTTGGATGTCACCAACAAATAATCCCCCATCCCAATTTCAAGCATCTACTGTCATGTCATCTCTTGTTCCTTTAGATGTACCACATAGTAATTCCCACGAACTATCATCAATTTCCACATACCTTCCAAGTCTTCGATGTCTTTGGGTGGAGTGCAGCTCAGAGCTTCAACTTTCTCATGATGCAGCAACAATTTTGGATGCCTTATATGCCTCAAATTGTAAGGAATTGGAACTAGCTGCAACTACATCACAAGTGTCAAGAAATTCCTTGAAATCTATTTTCATTCAAATGGGAATGAGTTGCCAAGTTGCCACTATTTTAAAAGAGAAAATTGTACAGGTTTCATTAATTCTCCCTTGCATCTTCTAATTGTTAATATATATATTTTTTTTTATAAATTTTGATCATATCTTCCCTTGTACCGTACTACAGAATATGACTGTCGAGGGGTGTGGTGGTTGTTTGTTCCCTGGTGATAGTTATCCAGATTGGTTAAACTTCAATTGCGAAGGTTCGTCTGTAACTTTTGAAGTCCCTCAAGTGGAAGGGCGTAACTTGAAGACAATGATGTGTATTGTCTATACTTCAACCCCAAATAACATTATATCAGATGGCCTTAAAAACTTGATGGTGAAAAATTTCACAAAGGCCACCATTCAGCTCTACAAGAGAGAGGCAGTAGCCGCCTTTGAAGATGAGGAGGGGCAGAGAGTAGTATCAAGTATAGAACCCGGTAACAAAGTGGAGGTTGTTGTTGTTTTTGAGAACGGTTTCATTGTGAAGAATACAATAGTTTATCTCATATATGACGAACCGATTGGCAAAAATATGGAGCAAAGTCATGCATCAAAGAAGAATGTTATTATTTGTAGTGGTGATGAAAATGAATGCGCTTTGGTGGATTGATCAAAATTTGGTCTTGGGCTTCATTCTGAAACCTTGATCTAAATGCTTTAAGGGTAAAAAGGATACTTGACTATTGGTGGTGGAAATCAGCCATATTTTCTAGCAATCTCAGTATACTCAAGAAGAGTTTATCTATTTGACTGTCTCCTAAAATCTCTCAAAAGATGTATATGTTGGTTATCTCATTGTAAAATCATCGCTTAAAATAAGAGTATTCTTGTTGTGTTTTCTCTTTTTAACATTGAACTCCTGCAGTGAAAGGGGCAACAGTGCATTAGGTAAATTTTGGAATAAGAAGTGTAGGACAAGACAAAAATAAGAAAGATGCATGAGGACACAGCAAATTCAATAAAAAAAAATGCAGCATGCCTACTCGACAACAAATGCGAACATACGAGTCATTAGCCTACTCAAAGTAAGGAGGAAGGTAATTATTTAGTTCGAAATTAATATTTTTTTCCCATGGCGTCAGGTTGAAGATGTTACATAAGCTCTCTTGGGAGACAACCTGTGATTCATATTTTTTAAAAGTTGCACACATTATGTTTCCTTGACCATGCTAATTTTCTATTGGTTTGAATTAATTTCAGTTCTCTCACTGCACCAGTTGGAATTGAGAGTTGGAAAACATGGCAGAAGGTTAAGTTTTCCCTTTTAAAGAGTTTGGACAGACTAATGTTTATTTGTTGAATGCGTTAGACATTTTTCCTTGATGGAAAAGCTGATTCCTTTGGTGCAAGTATGTGTAGAATCATATCATATGATTTTAACTGTGATTCATTTTCAATTCTGCTACTTGGTTGAATATGGGGCATTGTTGATGTGTGATATTTTCTTAGCCTTTTTGCTTAATGATGCTGCATCTGTGACTTTTATTGGGAGTTGGCCAATTCATTTTTTTAGTAATTATAGTAATGCATGCTATTGATTTGTGACTACTTTTATAATTTTAAAAACATTTTCTCTTTGCTTTGCAGTTTGATCAATCTGTATAATCTTTTGGAGACACCATACTGCCCGTATTGTTCCTACATGTTGTTGTTGAATTTAGTTCTTAATGGAAATGTCAAAAGAATACATTATATCCTCGTTGAAAAAGATTGATAACTTCTTTGAAATAGTGAAAGATTGGAATACCAGAACATAGAGAGATCTTGGTCATACCTGTGACCTCTTTATCACTCACTCCACTCTTTAACTCCCCCACTCCAGCTACCAACCCAACCTTTATTTCCGCGACAACCTTGTCTATTAACTCAAGCTATTAACAGAATTGACATACTAAGTACTAACAATCTGTGACACTTTCTTTGAATTTTTAGGAAGCTGTAGGCCAAAAAGTTCCTATGGAAAATGGAAGAGTGGGTGTTTCTGGACCTGGAAAATGTTATGAAAAAGGGAGACTTAATGGTAAAATCCAAAAATTCAGTGGAAGTTATATTGTAATGCAAAATTGTTCCCTTTGCTTATTATATATGGTTGTAAAGTTGGGTATCAGAAACGTAGAAACAATACGTTTTTCATGAAGCATCAATTGATAAATTAAATTTGAGGTATCATTGGAAGGTGCAAGAAATGGGATGCAGTTTGACTAACAAATGGCCATTTAAAATTTTTTAATTAGATATATTAAATCTTTAATTACTATTTTTGTTTATATTTCATTTTAGAGAGAATAAGTTGCTTCTACCTCTGTCTCTATATATAAAACTATGTTGATTAAATTACAAGTATTAAGTTTATATCAAAATAAAAATATAGAACATAAAAATAAAGATTAAATTACAAGTATTAAGTTTATATCAAAATAAAAATATAGAACATAAAAATAAAGAGACTCAATAATGTCACTAATGTAAGACATCTTTAGTAACAAGAACCATATGGTAGTATGTTTGTCAAGAAAGACCTGAGATGCAATGTTTGTTAGTAGTGGGTCAACTTGTATAAAGTTTGTCTCTATATTCCATTCTTTAACAACAATAATACGAATAATATGAATGTTAATACACTTTATAAAATTTGTTGTTGAAGTACTATATAGTTAATTTATGCCATAATTTGAGTGGTATTTCCATATCTTTTACTATATAAAACCAAGTGACATAAATAATTTAGTCATTTCTTGAGTTAGGGTTTCCATTATATAAAGACATCTAAAAGATTTGAGTCCAACATACTTATGATCTCTAACATGTCATCTCTATAATATGCGAACATAAATTCTTTTGCTCTTTTTAACAATATTTATTTTTCTTTTGCTAAACTTCAATTAGAGATTTCTCGATTTTGTGCAATAAGCTTGTATAAAAGCTTACTAAATAAAATATAATCGGCATATTAAACCATGAATATAAATCTATTCCCATTGACCTTATAATATCTACAATTTTTTAGAATAATCGTCTCAAAGCCACAATCATTTTATAAGATTTTGTGGTATCACTAATTAGACCACCTCCTTTATTAGATGGATTCTATTACTTTGCAAATCAGCTACTTTTTTCTATCTATATAAAATTTTCTTTAGTTGCACAAATATTATTTCTTTAATGTTGCCATTAAGAAAACTATCTTGATATCCATGGTATATAGCTCCAAATTATAGTAAAAAATTATCGTTATGATTGTCCAAACAAAATCTTTCAATAATATTATATGCAAATTTTTTTTTACATTTAATTTTTTCTGACACTGAATACTTTAGTTCTTGAGTGTGTTGAGTTGGATCTTCATGAATCAATTTATTTATTTAATTGAAAGGAAAAACAATATTAATCTCACGAAGATCTAAATTTGCTACATCAATGTAAACTTTATGAATCAGTGTAAAACCAATTCTTCCTTACTCAATTTTATTCTTTGACCATATCTCTTTTTCAAACTAATATCTTGAAAGAACTTTGAAGTTCATGCCTCAAAATATTTTTTAACTTGAAACCAAAATTTATAACTATTAAAACTCAATAACTATAGATTACTAAGAGTCGTAACTGAGTTAACTCTAACGATATTTGAGATTAAAAGAAAAATTGAATCAATCATTTTTAAATAAAACCTAAAGTATTTTGATTTGTTAAAAAAAAAATCTGAAATAAATCATTTTCAAAATAATGATTCAATGAAATTGTCTTTTAATTCAAAATGTAAGTCACTAACGATCATCTAAAAATAAAAGTCTCAATTTTTATCAACTTTGTCCACTCTAGATTAATCTATATTAATGTATTTTTCAACTTCATTGAACAGTTACTATTTTAGACTACATTTTCTTAATTTTCTTAATTTATTATTTTTCTTATGAAGTATTTGTTGAATAATCAATCTTTTATTTTCCCATGCTTTAAATTTACTTCATGAAATTACCTTATTAAAATTATCATTTCCACCTTACACCGACTTGATCCTGCAAACTAGAATGCTAACAACTGAAGTTTTAGCGCCTTTAACTTCATAAGTAAGATTAAATATTTTTATAAAGTGCTTCTTATATTAATTTTTTTTCCTAATAATCTTAATAAAATACTAGTTCACCAATAAATCATTATTTTCACATTATTACTTTTAAAAGCACTTATATTTAAGCAAATAAAATCTGACAAAATTTATGTCATAATAAATAACACTTCTAATATCTCCAAAATTGTGGTTTATGATCATCATAAGATTTATGTGAATTGGAACATATTCAGTTTTTATATGTGATCTTTCTTTTATAAATACTAAATTGTGTAAAATATAAGTTTCTCTTCATTTATTTATCTAAGGTCTAGACCCAAGAATATAGTGTTATTCAAACTCTTAAATTACAAATTTAATTCAATTTAGCAGATACATGTGATCTATTAACTTAAAGAAAACAAGAGTAGCAAAAATTCTTACCCAAATACCTAGCACACTATTATAATCAAATCTTCAAGAGAATAACACTATTTGTTAATGGTATTTTATAGCAATGATCAAACATTGACACTCACACTAAATGCTTGCATGAGTTTACACATACTAAATTTTCATGCTTGCATGGGTTTGCACTAAATGTGTCTCATAAGTACAAAACATATAGTAATTGCATGAACATTTGACACGTTGAAACACATCTTTGAATTTATGATACCTCTTTTTTTTCATATTTAGTGTGTGGATTTCACTTCTTTGCTTTTTAAAACAAGATTAAAAGAACAAATAATTCTAGAAAGATTTTTCAAAACAAATGAAACAAATATTAAGGAAGCAAATTTAGAATTCATATTTTACAAAATTTAAACAACCAAATCTTTACTTTTCAAATCTTATTTGATGTATGAGGTTGGATTGTCTCAGTCTAAATATCTCTCAATCATCTCTATGACTTTTAGTTTTATTTTATTTTTTCTGTTAAATTGAAAGTTTATATCATATAGATTATGCACGTAAAATTTTACATAAATATAAAATTATTTGATACATTATTGAGACTTATGAAGATTAATGGTGTTCAAATTAAATACATGTTTTTCGCAAGAACTATAACCACATTTCTTGCATTTTGCAGAGATCAATTTTTTTTGGGCTTAATTGCAGTTTTAGTTCTCTTATTTATACTGATTCACGAAATTGGTCCCCCTATTTTAAAAGTCGGCACTTTTGGTCCCTTCCTCTGATTTTTTAACTAAAAAATGATAATGTGGGATGCTTTAAATAACATAACATTGATAGATAATGTAGAGTGATTAACCCCATGAAATTGGAATGAAACATCGTAAAAATTTAACTTTCAACTTTGAATTTTTTTATTTATTTTTAATTTAATTAATAACATATGAATAATTAATGTATATAGATGATTTTATATCATAGAATTGTATGTCACGTCATTTAAAATATATCAAATCTTCAGGTTTAAAAATTTGAGGGAGGGACCAAAACTGTTGGCTTTTAAAATAGGGGACCAATTTTGTGAATCAATATAAATATAAGGACTAAAATTGCAATTAAATATTTTTTTTAATTATACTTGGGCTGAATTCAAATTTATTACATTTTGCATTGACTAACTGTATATTTAAATTTAAAATTATTAATTTATTAATAGTTAAAAAATTAATGGTGTCAGACATTAGAGACTAAATTGAAAATGTTTGTATTTTACATGAACTAATTATATATTTAATAAACCATTATTCAATTATTGTTCTTTTTAAGGATCCAAAGTCGGTCTAAAGGAGAGACACGTAAAACACTTGTTTTAGTTCTCGTCAAAATATATTTTTTTACTTTAATTTTTTTATGACGCAGATGCCCAATAGTATACTATAAAAACTCTTGAAGCCTCCTAAAATTATTTTAATTGATAGTTGTATTGATTGTACTACTACTCAATCAAAATCATAGAATGATGCACTTATTTATCATAAAGATAATGTGCCGTGGAAGTATCTTATGACATCAAAGACATTGTTTTTTACTAAAAAAAAGGTTTCTTAAAATATCATATTGAAACTTTCATCAGAAATTTTGCTATCAACACGACAAAACAATTGTTTTTTTTTTCACTTTGACTCTACTTTTTAACTCTTTGCTTTTATTTTATTTTTCGTTTTGAATTTTAATTGTATGACTAGCTCAGTAGCTCTTGTCACTTACCATAGTATATTTAGGTATGCGTTTTTAATTTATTCGTCTCTTTTGAAATTCAAATTAATTAAATCTTATCTAAGATCAACGATGTCACAAGAAAGATTTAATGGATTAGCTTTATTATCGATTGAAAAAGAATTGTTAAACGAAATCGATTACAATAATTTGATAAATGATTTTGCATCGAAAAAAGTGCAAAAATAAATTTTAAATAAAATAAATAATTTATTTATCAACTATGAAAAAATTTCGTCAAATAATTTCACATTAGACCTCATAGCGTGTTAGTACCGACCATGTAAGGATCCAACTACTTTTGTGCTATGTAATTGTTGTGTGTAATTGTTGTATTTCTTATGTTATATGTGTTTGGTGTTGGTTGTAATTCTTATTTTTACTTTGTTGGCATGTCTTGTGCCAACCTAACTCATTAATATAATCTTTTTGACTTTCTTTTAAAAAAACTTTTAGCTCTTAATATAAGTTTCATTTTAAATTAATATACATTCATTTATTTTTAAAAATCTATCTTTAGTTAATGCTACTAAGTGCTTTAGAAAATAAAAAACTAAAATCAAATATATCTATAAATAAAAGGACATTTTAAGAATATTCATACATATAAATATACCATTAATACACTTTTTTTAAATATATGTAAAAAAAAATGTTGAACATATTTATAAATAAAGACAAATGTAGCAGTTTTATTTATAACCAACTCTAGAATTATAAAAAGAAATAATACTAAATATGAGCATATTTGAAATAAATTAATAAATTTATCTAGTAATTTAGAGAGAATTATATTTGGATTTAATCTTAATATGAGCATATATTGTCTCAATCATATTATATGCATCAAACGGACTCGGAAGGTTTAGCATTTGAGATAAAGCAATGATATTGGTCTAACACACGAGAGTGGCATGGCTTTCCTTCAACACCGTGTTAGGGGCGAATGTATTTTATGGATCTCATATGTAATTGTTGTATTATTTATGTTCTATGTGTTTGGTGTTGGTTTTGGAACTCCTTTGGTTGAGGTTGTAATTCTTATTTTGACTTTGATGGCATGTCTTGTGCAAAACCTAGCTCATTAATATAATCTTTGTGGCTTTAAAAAAAATTATCACTGAATATAAGTTTCATTTTAGTTAATGCTACTATAAGTGCGTTAGAAGTTAAAAAGAAAAACTAAAATTAAATACATCTATGAACACTCTAAAACTAAAATTAAATATATCTATAAATACATCTATACTTTTATCTCTAAATAGAAGTTTCAATTTACTTTGTTGCCATGTCTTGTGATTTAGGCATTGTTTCTTTGAAACCTCAGCCTCCATTTGCTTCTTGTTTGATTTTCATTCTAATTGATAAAACAATGTATTTAGAGATACAATTTTTTTCAAATGATGTTTATATCTAGAGATAAAGTTAATATAAACAGTAAAATAAGTTGATGAGTTTCAATTATTTGAAAAGTAAATTTGTAAAAGTAATAAAAATTATTAACAAATTTAATATATTCTTACTTAACTCAAAAAAAATTAATATTCTTACTATATATATTTTTCTCTTTATGACTAAGACAGTTTTTTTTAACTATATTATTTAGTATAAAGTATTTATCAACCTTGCTAATGACTAATCTTTACAAAAATGACCGACTACTTTTAGTGGACTAAACATTCTCTCCCAATTATGTTATTCAATTCATAAATATAAAATTTGAGACATTGCTTAGGAGATCTAAATAAAGTTTTACTCACACCAATGTAATGTTGGCAATAATCAAGACCATGTGAAGTGATTGGTAAGTACTTATGGTGTGTTTGGTTTATGGAAGAAAGATAAAGGAAAGAAAGTGAGAAGAAGAGAAAGTGAGAGAAAATGTGATGATTGTTTTGTTGTTTAGTATGAGAGAAACTGATCAAAGGATTGAAATAAGTGTATTTGTGAAATAATATCAATATCCCTAAAAAGAATAATTAATTATCAATAGAGGACATATTGGTCAATTTTGTACATTTTTAATATTGTTTCATTCCAAATTAAGAGAACAGATTAATTGTGGGATCCATGCTCCTTTTTTCTTTTCTATGGTCAACAATAATACAAAGAAATGAAAGGATTTTCAAATATTTGATTTTCCTCCGTTTTCTTTTCTCTTTATTTTCTTCTCTTTCAAACATAGTGTTAGTCTAAAATATCTATTTTATTCACTAATTTATCATTATTTGTATCACAATTTTCTAAGTTCTTCATTAATTTGATTTGATTTAGATTTCCGAAAAAGATATTGCAAAACTCAAATCAAATTATGTAAACTATATCTATACACCAAATAAAATTTTCAAACGATAATCAACGTAAACCAAAATATGTATAACTATTTAATTCAAACTTTTATATATAAAAAAAGAGTATTTATTTAATTAATCATGTGATGCACGCCAATATAAAAACAACTAAGAAATGAAAACAAATAAATGATGACAGGGTGGGTGCGCAGACAACTAGCAACGAAACGCAACACAAAGTAAAAAAAGTGAGAAGGAAGCGTTATAAGTATTCGCACAACCATTGTCTATCAACGAAACGCAACACAAACTTGAACTTTATAAAGGAAATCACCTTTACAATACTTCTAACTAAGTAAAAAAAAAAATAGATAATTTGACATATAATTTTTTAAAATTGGGTTATTAAAAGAACCCAAAATTGTGTGTATGAATTTTAAGTGAGACTCATGACTTTGTCTATAAATAAAAATAATGTTATGTAAAGATAATTCACCTATCTGCAAGATGACAAACCCCAATACAACGATTCAAAGCATAAGTGAGAGAGAAAATATAATAACGAGCGATCACATAACTTTTAAAATTTTAGTAAGGTTAATTTTGTATTTTAACATAAAATTGAGAGTAATTTTAACGATGTAGCTAAAATTTTATAAAGTATATTGTCGAGATTTTAATTCATATACACTATCATATGACAATCGTTAAATTATTAAATATATGTTTGATTTATATCATAGTTATCTCTAAAGTCATGTTTATGAATGATTGTGTATTGTCGGTGTAACTTTTCTTACATTAGTAGTATATAATAGTTAAACTCTATTTTCTACCTTTCAAATCTCCTCTTTGGAATGACAAAAATGTAATAAAAACATGTTTTTATGACTCGTAAAAACTGAATCAAACAAATACTACTACCTTCAACTTTCTACATAAGACTTAAATGGTTAAGTCTCAAGATTTTAGAAAGTTCTTTGTAGTATTAAATGTATTGAAAATTTTATTGTTTATTAGTTTATCTTTGAAGTGAAAGAATTAGTTTATGTATGACTTAATTCTATATTTAATCTATTACGTTTTTAAGTTAGTCTCTTATGTTAATAACATTAAATTAAGTTAATTTCTTCTAATGTTTTGACTTAACATCTTGAAATGTGACGTGTCTAACGAAAATATGATTTGACTTAATTTTATATTTAGTTGTTTACGTTTATTTTATGATTCATTTTGTGACGTGACAATTAAATATTTTGTTATATGATTCTTTGAACATTTTCCCACTATATAGAGTTTAATTACAGTTTACATTGTCAACACATCACAATCATTTATAGTTGTGACTTTTGATATAATTATGATTTAGTATATACAAATTAAATCTTAATATATAATATTTTCTTATTAATCTTCCAATGACAGTACAGATCCATAAATTTTAATTAGTATTGACAAAATCATATATTATAAATATTTAGGTAAAAAAAATACATCAATACATAAGTGATAAAATAAAATCATAATTATTATTAAACAAAAACTCGGACTATAGAATACAAATCACTAAAAAAAACTTAAAGAATTACATAAGCCATATCATTTTATATGCGCAAAATTGGAGATACTATAACATTTATCAATTATACTTCTCTATTTTATTTTTCATTTTTAAATTGTAATGTCATTTTTTTTTTTAAATATCTCTTACTATAAATGTGAAAAATCATTCAAAAATTTATCTATCATGTCATTGAACATTTAAATAGTTACAACTAAAATCATTTAATAATTTTTAGTGGAAACGAACTTGACTTTTAATATGAGAATAACAAAATTATTCAAGAATTAAAAGTGAAATATACAAGTGGGGGTAGCTTCCCTTAATTATCTTGTTTTAGATTTGTGCCTAGACGGTTCAGGATGTGCAACAGTGATATTAATTTAAAAGAGGTGTACCAATGCATCTTTAATACAAACCATTTGTTTTGCAAAACCTTTTATTTTTCCTTCTAAAGTTTAATTGATAAATATATTCTATTTACTTAGTAATAACGTACTAGTTTAGGATACATATAAAACTATAAAACAAAATAACACCTACTACTGTTGGTGCTATTTTTACCACTACTATTATTATTATTAGAGAAATATGCATTTGATGCTGCAAAACATGAAAAATTAGAACCAACAAAAGGGGATCAACAAATCTTAATGTTTTGCTAACACAAGGACTACTTAAAAACTATGAAACTATAGACACAAAAAAAAAAAACCTAAAATAAATATAAAATATTAATTATCCCGTTATATTAATTTCACAGTATTAAGTTAATATTTAATATAAGAGATCAACTTATCATTAATGTTATTAACGTATAATACCATTTTGATAATTTTATAACGTGGATCAAAATAAAATCTAAAACAAAATAAGAGGCTAAATATAAAATTAAGCTTTTTTTTTTTGTTTTTTATTTTTTTTGTACGAAATTGAAAATCGAAAGGAATCTTTATAAAAAGACAAAAAAGTCTCAAGATAACTTATATGTAGAAAATATATAGTATAATTTAATTTTTTTTATCTCAGTACCCCTGCACCTTCCCAACTAACTTAACAGCTGACACTTAAATGAGGAAAAAAAAGGTCTTTTATATATAGAAAATGCGATCACGACTTTCATGCTTTTTTTATTTTTATTTTTTTATTTTATCACGACGACCCATCATCAATTAAACAAAGTAGTGATTGGAAGGAATGGTCGTTTTTAAATTGCAGGTATTATTTTAATTGTCATAGAAGGAACGTACATTTAGATAAAAAAATTATGTATTCACATCTATCCTAATATATTAAAATAAAATGTGAATATTATTTAATATGTGTCAATTTATTTAAATGTTGTTACTTCAACAAAAAAATTTGTGTGGCATAACTAAAAATGTTTTATTTTATTTTTATTTTTCCTCCATCCTCCTTATTATTCCACTTTCAATTTATTTTAACACATATTTTATTATTAGTATTATTAATATTTTGTATTTAATATTATGTATAACTATTGATGTAACATGAGTTATAAAATAAAATACAATCAATATCGGTTAATCAATACTTATTGTTACTCTATCATTATTGATAATAATTTTTCTATGATTTTAACCGATTAATATCTTGGTCATTTTAAAGTTTCTCAAGAAATATATAAATGACAACAATTTGTGGAACATATTCTTTTATCCTCCTTGTCCCATTCTCCTTATTATCCCACTTCTAATTTGCTTTTAAAGTACATTTTACTATTATTACTACTATTTAAGAAATATTCTTTCATTCTACTCTCTCATCCTCCTTATTATTCTACGTCTAATTTGCTTTAACACATATTTTACTATTATTACAAATTAATGTACGATCAATATTAGTTAATCGACACTCATTGTTCATCTACCATTATTGGTAACAATTTTTCTATGGTTTTAACTTCAATTAAAATATTGATCTTTTTAAAGGCTTTTAAAGAAATATATAAATGACAACCATTTTGTGGAAGTTATTTTGCATTATGTATTGATTATGCTTATTTTGAAATTGAAAGACAATGACACACACACTTCGGTCTCTATGCAACTTTTCTATTATAATCTTAGATTTATTGTCGACAATTTTGTAATTGCTTGCATATAATTTGTGGTTCTTTATATATTCATTTTACGTGCTTTTAGATAAGCAAAAGTGTGAGACATTTCACTTTTTTTTTTTTAGTTTACATCTTAGTTTTAATTCTATTTAAAATTATAATATATTTTAATATATTTGTGGTCAAATGTTGTGTGTGTTGACATTTGGTGCAAAGAGATCAATATTTTTGACAAATATATTTCATTACGAAGTATGTTGTATTATCCAATATATTTTTCAGATATACCCTGTGCACCTTCAGTGATATAATGGATAAAATATAAAAGATTATACAATGACAATTATACTATCTTTCTCACATCATCTTTAGATACAAAAGTCAAATAGTGTAGCACATTCATTATCATTATGGTAAAAAAAAAAAAAATCACAGTTTAATGAAAAATAACTCATTTTCAATGAGATCTATAAAATATTTTATAGTTATCTTTTAAAATATTTATATACAATTTTATTAAAACAACACCACAAATTAGGATGTTGTCATCTCACTAGAATAGTCAATATATTTACAATTAGTGTCTTACTAAAAACAAAATTGAAACTCCAATATTTAATTTACCGTTATATTTTGTTTAGATTGCATTATCGTGTCTCTTCCACTTCTGAATTTTGTACGGTTTAAATGGTCAATAAAATTTGCCCAATCATTTTCAAGGAAGTAGATAGAGAATGAAAATATGAGTTTATTTAAATATTTAAGTTATGAATTTGATGAAATTTGCATTATATTGAAGATGATAATTAATTTTATGGATTTTATTTAAAAATTTGGTGAATTTTTGTAAAAAAAAAATGAAGATATTATTGACATTGTAAAACATAAAAGATCAAATTATCACTTAAAATTAAAATAAATGATCAAATAAAAAAAAAGATAAATACTAAAACTTTAACTGAAACGTTAACATGCATTGAATTATTTTTCTACCTCTATTTCTATATATAACATTATGTAGATTAAATCATGAGAAATATTATTTATTATATATTGAAATAAAATATATATATATATAATTAAAAATATATTAGTAAAACAATAAATTGACTGAAAAATTAAACTCTCACAATGTAGTAAATAAATTTGAATTTTGACTGAAAAATTTAATTATATTTAGGCAATAGCCTTGCTAAATTCAACATTCTTTTAAGAGAATTATTTTGAAAAAAAGAAGTAATGTTTTGGATTAATTTTAAATTTTTTGATAGGAATGAAAGTGAGTCTATCAAGGATATTGTTGAAAAAATTACACAATTGCTTGACAAAACACAATTGTTCGTTGCTAATAATCCTGTGGGAGTTGAACGCCGAGTGCTAGATATCATTCAATTGCTAGAAATCCAACAATCAAATAATATTCAACTAATAGGGATATGGGGCATGGGAGGGATTGGCAAAAGCACCATTGCGAAAGCCATATACAATACAGTTGGTCGCGATTTTGAAGGTAGAAGCTTCCTTGCAAATATTAGAGAGGTTTGGGAGCAAAAGGCTTGCCAAGTGTCTTTACAAGAACAACTTATCTTCGATATTTGCAAAGAAACAACCAAAATACAAAATATTGAGGAAGGAAAAAGTAAATTAAAGAAAAAACTATGGCATAAAAGTTGATGAAGTATACACAATGAATAAGCTGGATGAAAGTGAATCTATTGAGTTTTTTAGTTGGCATGCATTCAAGCAAGCGAAACCTAAAAAGGATTTTGTTGGATTTTCTCAAAGTTTAGTCAAGTATTCTGGGGGATTGCCGTTAGCTCTAGAAATCCTTGGGTCATATTTGTTTGATAGAGGGGTAACAGAGTGGAAATGTGTATTGGAAAAACTCAAAAGAATTCCTAATAGTCAAGTACATAAGAAGTTAAAAATAAGTTATGATGGTTTAAATGATGATTTTGAGAGAGAAATATTCCTGGATATAGCTTGTTTCTTTATTGGGATGGACCGAAATGACGTTATACATATATTAAATGGCTGTGGACTTTATGCAGAATTTGGAATAAAGGTCCTAGTGGAGCGAAGCCTTGTGACTGTTGATGACAAAAATAAGCTTGGAATGCATGATTTGCTGCGAGATATGGGCAGAGAAATTATTCGCAAGGAATCACCGAAAGCACCTGAGAAACGTAGCAGGTTGTGGTTTAGCAAGGATGTGCAGAATGTATTATCTAGACAAACTGTAAGTACATCATATACCTTCTTTTTTTCTTTTTCTATTATGAACTTAAAGTATTTAGTTCTTAAGGAATTGAAACAAACATTAGTTTAGTCTTGTTGTGATTGGAAAGTTAGTTTGGTTGTGAAGCAAATTGTGCTTCCTAGCTTCTAGTAACAAATGATTGGTTCATCAAAATTTTGTTATCTGCCTTATGTATTTAAGATATGCTTGTTTTAAATTTTTCGTTCATCATATTTCATAGGGAACAAATGTTGTTGAGGGATTGACTTTGATGTTGCCTAGAACTAATGCAAAATGTTTTAGTACTAAAGCATTTAAGGAGATGACAAGCCTCAGATTGCTTCAACTTGCCGGAGTACAACTTGATGGAGATTTTAAACATCTTTTTGAAAATTTGAGATGGCTTTCTTGGAATGGATTTTCTTTGACAAGCATTCCTACACACTTTTATCAAGAAAAATTAGTTTCCATTGAGTTAGAAAACAGCAATATCAAATTTATGTGGAAAGAGCCTCAGGTATGAGTTTTAATTTCAGATTTTTGTACCTCTAGATTTAATATTAATCATCTTTGTGTCTATAGTCATTTAAACATAATATTCATCTTTGTTTCTGCTAGTATTTTTATTCCGAGTCAAAGTTTGCCAAATATTTTGTCTTGAAGCATGTTATCTTTTGAATTTTATAAAAGTGCACTGTCGGTATAAATAGTTTTACAGCGACAGTCAATACTATGGTGCACAACACAATATGACAACCAATATGTGTGGTGAGATGATAAAATTAAGGTTTATAATAACTCTTTGTGCAAAATTTGTTTAAACCAACATTGTACAATTATTTTTCTCTTTTCTTTTTCTTAGAAACATTAGTTTTTTGAAGTTTCAAATTAAAACTATAATTTTTTTCAAAACATTTAAAGGAATTATGAGACATTTAATTTAGTGTCATGTGTAAAATTATCTTACATTGATTGTTATCATTGATGTGTTAGCATATCATCTAAAGCCTCAAATCTTCTTTCAAGAGATTGTGATGATAAAACTTCCTTAAGAATTCAACAATAGATAATTGGATCATAATGTAAAGTAATTTTACGGTAAAATGAATTAAAATAAAATTTTCAAAAGATTACCTAATTAATAAAGTGTCAAACTTTACGGTAAAATGTCAAACTTACCTATCATTTAGATATTTTACGGTAAAATGTCCAAAATTTCCAAATTTTACGGTAAAATGTCAAACTTACCTATCATTTAGATATTTTTGAATGTTGTATAGAATACTAAAACCTCACACCGTGATTGGATTTAGTTGAATAGGCTAGACTCCAATTATATTATGATCTCGAATTCAAATATCTGCTGAGAGATATCTATAATTAATATCTTACATACTTCAAACAAGAAATAAAAACTAAAAAGATAAATTAAGACCTTACTTTTAATAATTTACTATACAATATTATCTATGGAAATGTAGCTGTGTTTCAAATGTACAACCTTGATGCATATACACCCCTAATTTTTTGCCGCCATTCAACACCTCATTTTGGCTTTATCTTTCTCTTCCTATCACATTATTAACATATATTATATGTATCACACACTTTATTTACCCTCTTTACCTCTTTATTTGTCAAGGTGTATAGCCCCTGTGGGTGTACAGGGGACTAGTCCAAGCCAATGTTAGTAAAGCTATGGCTTTAGACTTGAAAAATAAATAACTTTTTTTTATGTATATTTAGACCTCAAAAAATTAAAAAGATTTAAGTAATATAGGTAAAATGTCTCACAATTATAAAAAAAATACAACTATTGAGATATTTAATTAAAATATTTTACATCTCATAAAACAAGAAATATAGAAATTAAATAAAATTATAATAAAATATTGTTGTTAATATTAAAAACACTTCTATTTGTTTTAATCAAAACTTTATTTTAGGCTCAGTAAGTGTTGGACCATCCAGGAATGTCCACCAATCATTTTTTGCAAACTATATTACTTGCAAACCAACACATTGAAACAAAATGTAAGTCTACAATAATGAAAAATTTTACTTTTCATTCTCGAGGTTAGTGATACATTGTATTTGCTTCAATTTATTGTTTTATGATTCTTCCTTAAATTTTCTATGTAACATTTTTTGTTTCTTGCAGAGGTTGGAGGAGCTGAAAATTCTCAATCTAAGTCATTCTCATTATCTGATACAGACCCCGGACTTTTCATATTTGCCTAATCTTGAACAATTAATACTCGCAGATTGTCCAAGGTTGTATGAGGTTTCCCATAGTATTGGACATCTCAATAAAATTCTTCTGATAAATTTGGAAGATTGTATTAGCCTTGATAGCCTTCCAAGAAGTATATATAAGTTGAAATCACTGAAAACTCTCAATCTTTCTGGGTGTTCAATGATTGACAAGTTAGAAGAGGACTTGGAACAAATGGAATCTTTAACCACCTTACTTGCAAATAACACTGCAATAAAAAGAGTGCCATTTTCAGTAATAAGGTCAAAAAGTATTGGATATATTTCTTTGTGTGGTCATGAAGGATTCTCAAATTCTGTTTTTCCATCTATCATTATGTCTTGGATGTCACCAACAAATAATCTCCCATCTGCATTTCAAACACCTGTTGGCTTGTCGTCCATTGTTCATTTAGATGTAGCAGTTAGCTGTTCCCTATCATCTATGCACAAACAAGTTCCATGGCTTCAATGTCTTTGGGTGGAGTTTGACTCAGAACTTCAACTTTCTCAAGAGGCAGAGAGAATTTTGGAAACTTTATATGAAACAAATTCATTACTTCAAAACTCCAATCAAGTGCACATTTCAACATCAAAAACTTCCTCGAGATCTCTTTTTATTCAAATGGGAATGAGTTGCCAAATCTCCAATATTTTGAAAGAGAATATTTTACAGGTTTCACATAGAACTCTCGCCCCTTACATGTATTCTAATAATTCCAATTGTCATATTTATTTTTAAAAGACACATCATTTTTGTCATTCCTAATAATCTCATTTAGTTTTACAATATTGTTACAGAATATGGGTGGCAGTGAACAAGGTGATCGTTTTCTCCCCGGTGATAAGTGTCCATATTGGTTATCTTTCAGTTGCAAAGGTTCTTCTGTAAGTTTTAAAGTCCCTCAAGTGGCAGGGCGTATCTTGAAGACAATGATATGCATTGTTGATTCTTCAACTTCGGATAACATAACATCATATGGACTTAAAAACGTGTTGGTGAAAAATTACTCAAAGGCCACCCTTCAACTCTATAAGAGAGAGGCATTAGATTCCTTTGTAGATGAGGAGGGGCAGAGACTAATATCAAGTATAGAACCTGGTAATAAAGTAGATGTAGTTGTTGTTTTTGAGAACAGTTTCATTGTAAAGAAGACAAGAGTTTATCTCATATATGAGGAACGGATTGGCAAAAATATGAAGCAAAGTCATGCACATGATAAGAATGTTATTGTTTGTAGTGGTCATGTAATGAATATGCTTTGGTGAATGAACAAAATTTAGATTCGGACAGATAAATGAATATGCCTCCATCCACCAAGTTTGACATCTCATCCGTTAATTTGCGGTTGAAGTGCTCTCCACCAAAACCTCCATGGCTTTGTTGTAGTGATTCCTCTTTTTCTTGTTGGCACTCCTATGGTGTTTGTTGTAATGTCTCAAAGGAACTTGGTTTCTTGGAACCATATTTTGTGTTCAAAACTAATAGTGGCATTCACCAACTTTAATATCCTCTTATCATGACAAATGGATCATGTAATTGTGGTTAGTTTGAACAAATATGCCACCACTTATAGTCGAAATGTGTCCGCAGAAGTCAAATATATGGTCGGTAATTGATAGAACCAAAAAATTGTGGCCCGTCACCTCTCTATTGCCATAAACCATGTGTGGAAGAAATTAGTTTAGATCTAAGGTTCTAGATATTGGCCTTTAATTTATGGACTCTTTATGTGTACTGCAGTACAAATTTTACTTCACTCTGTAGCTGGGGAATGTCCCACTTTTTCAATCTTGTTGTATCAATCTCTGTTTTAGCGTTGAATGAAATTATTTTACTGAAAAAAAGAAATGTTCTAGTTTTATACAACGGTACTGGTTTTTTAGTTCTGGTTTTAAGGTTAATGGTTTGTGCGCAAATCTGTTCAGTGCACATTTCTGGTTTATGCGCTTCAGTTTACTGCAAATCAGTTTTGCTGCGTTTCTATTTTGTGCGCATTTTTCTTGGTTGTTGTATTGCTGGCTGGTTTTTTGGTTTTCGTTTGTACATGTCTAGTTCTTGAGGGCTTCCTAAAGTGCTTCAAGGAGAACCCCAATTTTGTAAAGGAGGGAGAATGCAAGTAAAATTGACCACATAACATTTTGTGATAAAAAACCTAGGTCAAAGCAGCGTGCCTACTTGACCACAAATGCTAAGGTTCTCCTTTGATCCTTGGAAGGCCATTTTTGTTACGGTTAGTGCCCTCGTGGTTGTATTTAGACTAACACTTATTATCAGATTTGACAATGGAAGATTTTCCTTTCAATCCTTGAAGTTGAAGAGGTAGAATGAAAATAGATTTCTCTAAAATGAACAACAAAAGTGAGGAAAATCTATTGAAAATGTTTAGATTTGGGATGAAACTCTTTAGAGATGGAATTTAAGGTGGAGAATGTTTCTTTTTCAAAAAAATATTTTAATAGAAAAATATTTTATTGACAAAAATATTGTTTTTGTCATCTTTGATTTGAGTTAATAGAAAATTAAAAACGAAAATTAAAAACAATAGATTGTGATTTTGTAGTTGAAATTGAACTACTATGGAAAATTCATTAAATGCCCAAATTTTCAACCCTCTTCGTTTGTTTTCTATTTGTAACTAGCAAAATACCTGAGTATATATGCACAGGTCGTGCGACGTTCCTTATCGGATTAAGATATTATAGTTTAGTAATTGTAAAAGTTTATTATAAAATATTATCACAATTTAAATGAAACTATTCAAATTAATATCTTATTTTCACATTCATCTAATTAATTAAAGAAAATTGGTACGGTAACTTAAATGTATTTATTTTACCTCTTTTAAAATACAACTAAAATTAAATTTATAAACAATAACATTTTATCTACTTTGATAATTTAAGCAAATAAACCCTAATCTTTAGTTGAATTAGTAAATAATAGTGTAACATAATACAGTTTATCTACTTATATAATACTATAATATAGTATTATAATTTCTTTCACATTTTTTATCTATAAAATATTCAAAAAATAAACTAATAATATACACATTTCTTTTTAACTATATGATTTGTGAAATTTCATCTTTTATAATAAACTTACAAAAATAAAAATTGTGCTCTTCCAAATTTTTTGAACCTGTCTCTCTCTTCTTCACCATTGAATCGGAGTTTAGAGCCAATTTTTTGGATTTAGAATCACCTCTATAACTTTTTATATCTTTTGCTCTCTAGGTAAATGGTTTCTATGTAGATTTTGTTTTTATATATGATTTTGTCGTTTGATTGCGATGTTATTTTGTAAGTCGTCTTAGTATGATATTGTTTGGTTTTTAGTCTTGTTAATGTATTTTTTTATTTAGATGGAGAGATAAACTTCAACTATTTACAAATTCAATCTATTAATAACTTTGGTGTCATCGATGTTATTGATCCGAATACATTAATATCTCATCCTGTAATTTTATTATATTTGCTGACATATTATTACTTTGACTATTGTAAGATGTGGTGAGTTTATATATAAGATTTGCTAATTTACACTTATTCAATTTTTAGTTGATGTAAATTAGTAATGTGTATGTTTACTAAAAAATTCATCCATTTCGATTAAAACTACTTAATTAAATGGGTATTGAGATAATCAAACATTTATTTATTTATTTAGTTTTTCAATTTTATAGAAACTTTTAAATTTTACCATAATTATTCTTCTAAAATCACAAATATAATTTGTTTTAACGTTGTTATTAACTAACATTGTATACATTAACAATACATAAAAATTAACCTCTATAGATACTATTAATTTACATATATTATCAATTTATATAACTTTTAATTTAGTAATTTTTAACTTGCGTCAAACTGTAAATTAAATCGTTCACCGTGAACAATAGCTAATAATATATTGATATATTTTTCTAAAAAAATTGAGAGTAGATTTCTTTACACATAAATTACACATGAAATTTAGAGTAAAGTGTAATCTTACATTGTTTATAGAAAAGAAAATATGTGAGATTATTTTTTAGTGTTTTACGGCATTTTTAAAAAAAAATATGTATAAATAAATACTATTTTTAATATAAATTTAATTATATCTTTTATGCTATTTTTCAATAATTTCTATGTACGTAATTTATAAAATATTATTATAATTTTACTTTAATAATAATGAAAAATTAATTAATAGTTAAAATAATTAGTTTAATAAAATAAATTATTATTTTTGAATTATTATATTTCGTAGTACATGTACGAACACCTTAAACGAGACACATGTGATGTGAGATAGAGGTAGTAATACATTCCAAAAACACATATGAGTATACATCATGACTCATGAGTGTGACCCATCTTCACTTCCGTTGACTTCAAATCTAAAACAACCATTCCTCAACAAAAAAATAAATCTATAAACAAGCAAAATCAACCAACTTTTTTGTTCATCAATCAATACTATATATCCCAAACAGTACCTGAAGATGGATGAGGTTAGTTAGTTTCTTTTTCTACATGTTCATAAACAAGTGAGTTCACTATTTTCTTTCCCTCGTCACTTTCACTCACGCAATTTATTTATAATTCTTCATTTTGAATTAGCCAATCCAAGGAGGAGTCATGGAAGACGACGAACCCGCCTCTTTCGTTTTCAAACTCCAAATACATTGTGATGGATGCGCCCAGAAGATCAAACGAATCGTTCGTAAATTCCATGGTGCAATACAATTATTACCATCGCTTTTCATAGTTTCTTCTATTAGAAAAAGCTAAACCTCACGTTGACTAGAGATAACGCTTAAACATACTAATCAAATTTAAAGAAAAATCGTAACCTAATAGTTGATGTATCTGGTTTTTTAAGATTAGATTCATCAACTTTTCAATTACTATTTTTGCTTATATTTTATTCTGTAGGGAGTAGTTTATTATAAGAGACACCCCTCACTTTACAATACAATAGTTAGCCCAATAAAAACTAATATGATATCTATTAGAAATATAAGATTTGGAAGAAAAAGGGAAGCATAGCTTTAGAGTTCAATTGAAAAAGTTAAAATGAAATATATTTGATAATTAAAAAGATGAAAAATGATACAATGTTACTTCTATTTATATTGGTTATTGAACACTAACCTTCTAACTAACTCTAATTGTAACTACCTAATGATTCTAACTAACTCTAATTCTAACTAATTGTAACTGATTATTGTTATTCTTAACAATATCAGAGTCTAAATATAGTTTACTCTAAGAGACACCCTCACCTTACAAGGTGATTTGGTAAAGATGAGTTAGACTCAATCACTTGAGTATTGATCGGTTGAGTTAACCGATTTGGTTGTAGTTTACACAGGGAGACACTCTCATCTTACAAGCCAGTAGAGTTAACTGATTTGGTTGTGGATGCAGGTGTGGAAAATGTTAAAGTCGATTTGTTGGGTAATAGACTCATGGTTACTGGAAAAGTGGACGCTGACAAGTTGCGAGATGAACTGATAGCTAAAACTAAGAAAAAAGTTGAGCTTGCTATGGAAAATAAACTTTATGAAGTGTTCTTAAGTTTCAGAGGGGAAGATACTCGTGCATCATTCACTTCACATCTTTATGCGTCCCTTCAAAATGCTGGGATTACTGTTTTCAAGGACGATGATTCACTTGAAAGGGGAGATTGCATTTCATCATCAATATATCAAGCAATCCAAGAATCTCAAATTTCTGTGATTGTTTTTTCAAGAAATTATGCAGATTCGAGATGGTGTTTGGATGAGTTGGTGGAGATAATGAAGTGCCACAGAACCATAAGCCAGGTGGTTTTGCCAATTTTTTATGGTGTAGATCCTTCTGAAGTACGTCACCAGAAAGGTGAGTTTGGTAAAGCATTTCAAAACCTGTTGAATAGAATTTCAACAGAGAAAGATGAGTCCCTTTCGGAGGAGGAGGAGAATGATGAGTTGCTGCATTGTGAGCTGAGCTGGAGAGAGGCTCTTCGAGGTGCGGCAAGCATTGCAGGGTTTGTAGTCCTAAATTCCAGGTAATTTAATTTCACAATTGATGCTTATTCATTTCAAAATCGTAGCTTATTTGTTCGTTTTTTTCGTAATAATTTTCTTAAAGTTGTTGACAATTGTGGAAAAAATTATAATTATATTTGTCTTTGTTCAACAATAAAAGTGAATTTTATAATTATAAATAAACGAAAAATAGGTTCTTTTTTAAATATACCTATATACATGCATGTATGTATGCATCTGTATAAACACCTTTTTCTTTTTGGTTCGTTTTTTAGGAATGAAAGTGAGGCCATCAAGGATATTGCTGAAAAAATTACTCACTTGCTTGACAAGACAGACTTGTTCATTGCTGACAAACCAGTGGGAGTTGATTCTCGAGTGCAAGATGTTATTCGACTGCTAAACATCCAACAGTCAAATGATGTGCTACTACTAGGGATGTGGGGTATGGGGGGGATCGGTAAAACAACTATTGCAAAAGCCATTTATAATGAAATTGGCCGCGATTTTGAATGTAGGAGCTTCCTTGCAAATGTCAGGGAAGTTTGGGAGAAAAATGCTGGAAAAGTGCATTTACAAGAACAGCTTTTGTTTGATACCTTAAAAGGAACGACGACCAAGATACAAAGTATTGATTCAGGAAAAATCACATTAAAGGATAGACTTTGTCATAAAAGAGTACTTATTGTACTTGATGATGTGGATGAGTTGGAGCAGTTGGATGCTTTGTGCGGAAGTCGTAAATGGTTTGGTTCAGGGAGTAGAATAATTATAACAACCAGAGATATGCATATACTTAGAGGGAATAGAGTTGACACAGTATACTCAATGAAAGAAATGGATGAAGATGAATCAGTTGAGCTTTTTAGTTGGCATGCGTTCAAGCAAGCGAGTCCCAGAGAAGAATTTGTTGGAATTTCTAGAAATGTCGTTATGTATTCTGGGGGATTGCCGCTAGCTCTCGAAGTCCTCGGGCGCTATTTGTTTGATAGGGAGGTATCAGACTGGAAGTGTGTATTGAAGAAACTAAAAAGAATTCCCAATGACAAAGTACATAAAAAGTTAAAAATAAGCTATGATGGTTTAGATGATGATTACCAGAAAGCAATATTCCTTGACATAGCTTGTTTCTTTATTGGAATGGACCGGAGCGATGTTATAAATATATTAAATGGCTGTAGCCTTTTTGCAGAAAATGGAATAAGTGTCCTTGTTGAGCGAAGCCTAGTAACTATTGACGGTAAAAACAAGCTTGGAATGCATGATTTGTTGCGGGATATGGGAAGAGAAATCATTTGTGATAAACCACGAAAGGAGCCCGAGGAACGTAGCAGGTTGTGGTTTCATGAGGATGTGGATGGTGTATTAGCAGGACAAATTGTAAGAACTTCATATACCTTTTTTTTTGGATTTAAAATATCTAAAGCTTAAGGAAGAAAAACAAATATGTATGTGTCAGGTGATTAACATTCATTTGTTTTGTTGATTATCACAAGAACTTCAAAAAATTTGTTGTGAACCAATTTGTGCTTCATGGTCTATGGTTTCTCACAAAGAAGCTTAAAGATAGCTTCCTTATATCTATCTATAAGCTGTGCATGTTTTAATTTCTGGTTGGATGACAGGGAACAAAATCTGTTGAGGGATTGGCTTTGAAGTTGCCAGGAGACTCTGCAAAATGTTATAGTACTAAAGCATTTAAGAAGATGAAGAAACTCAGATTGCTTCAACTTGATGGTGTACAACTTGATGGGGATTATGAATATCTTTCGAGAAATCTGAGATGGCTTTCTTGGAATGGATTTCCTTTATCATGCATACCTACAAACTTCTATCAAGGAAATTTAGTTTCCATCGAGTTAGAATACAGCAATGTTAAACTTGTGTGGAAAGTGACTCAGGTATTAATTTTGATTTTAGTTTTTTGCATGTCATGAGTTATTTTCACTTTTCATATTTATGGATGCAATTTATACTAATTGTTTTGTATTGTAATACTATTTTATTTGACTTTATTATTAAAAAATCAAGCTGTGAAACATAGTATTATTTTTATAAAACATGTACGTCAAAATTTTAAGATTAAAATTGTAAATTATTTCTAAACACTAGAGGATGTGTTAGCTATCATTGAAAAACTCAGATCTTGACTAGGTGATTGTGATAATGATAGTTTAATAATTTAACAATAGATAATTGGATGATAGTGTAAAGATGTTTTGCTTTAAGCATAATAAATCAAAATTAAATTGTTTAGGAGATTTCCTAATCAAATTGGTTTTATTTATAGATTAGTGTGCACTATCATTAAACATCCTTCAAGTACTGAATACTAAACATATAATTAATTACAACCTATAATTTCAAAAGAACTTTGATGTAGTAGACTTCCAATCTTGACAATTTGATAAAAGAAGCTTTAAATTTTTAATTTCAAAACTATCTATCACTTTAAATTTTGAACTCAGAAAAGTTATCAGACATAGCTTTTAATAATTTCTACAACATTATATATGAAAATGTCTCCTTGTTTTGAAGATTTTTCAAAAGTAATACTAAACCAATGTTTATTGTTGGTATGAGAGGGAAAAAAAATAGACACTGATCTAATGTCAATATTTTACTTTCCACTTTTAAGGTAAGTGATGGATTGTAGTTGCTTTTGTTTATGTTTTTAAAGCTTTTTCCCTAAGCCTTCTCTTTAATACTTTTGTTCTTGCAGAAGATGGAGAAATTGAAAATTCTTAATCTTAGTCATTCTCATAATCTGACACGAACTCCAGACTTTTCAAACTTGCCTAATCTTGAAAAGCTAGTCCTCAAAGATTGTCCAAGGCTGTCTGAGATTTCTCCTAGCATTGGAAATCTCAATAAAGTTCTTCTAATAAATTTGGAAGACTGTGTTAGTCTTCGTAGCCTCCCTAGAAGCATCTATCAGCTGAAATCTGTAATAGTTCTCATTCTTTCTGGATGTTTAATGATTGACAAGTTGGAAGAGGACTTGGAGCAGATGGAATCTTTAACCACTCTACTTGCAAATAACACTGCAATAACAAGAGTGCCCTTTTCAGTTGTTAGGTCTAAGAGCATTGGATATATTTCTTTGTGCGGCTATGAAGGATCCTCGCGTGATGTGTTTCCATCAATCATTTGGTCTTGGATGTCACCAACAAATAATCTCCCATTCCCATTTCAAACATCTGTTGCTATGTCATCTCTTGTTTCTTTAGATGTACCAAGTAGTAGTTCCAATGAAGTATCATCCTTTTCTAACTATCTTCCAAGGCTTCAAAGTCTTTGTGTGGATTGCAACTCTGAAGACCAACTTTCTCTTGATGCAAAAATAATTTTAGATGCTTTATATGCCTCAAATTCTAAAGAGTCAGAATCAACTGCAACTACATCACATGTATCAAATGTGAAAACTCATGCATTACTTCAATGCCGCAGCCAAGTGCACATTTCAGGACCACAAACTTCCTTGCGATCACTTTTGATTCAAATGGGAATGCATTGCCATGTCGTCGATATTTTGAAAGAGAACATTTTACAGGTTTTGCATAGACCTCTCTCCCTTTACATGCATCTAATAATTCCAATTGTCATCATATTTTTATAACACATTGTTTTTGTCATACCTATTAATTCAATTTGTTTTTCAAATTCACATAAAAAACCTTTTTCAAATTAACAACAAAAACCTTAAACCCATAAGAACGTAGTGGATGCATATTGTATGCCAGTTATTGCTAGCAATATAACAATGATTGTATTTTGTTTTAATTCACTGCTTGTGATTTTACAAAAGAATTACGCGAAAAATGATCCAATAAGGATATTATAGACCAATTGACCACCCTATTCATAGGTATATTAACTCTATCAAAGTTAGTATCAGTTCATCAATACATTCCTTGAAAACAAGAAATCCAAGAATATGGATTTAATTTTAGGTAGTAATGTAGAGTTGTGAAGACATTAAGACGTACTTTCTTTAATGAAAAACCTGTTACAATCTTCAAATTGCATATTTTAGTTAGCAGTACAACTTGTCATTATCAGGGCATAAATATCAATAGGATATAAGAAACCCTCACTTTTGATTTGGCTGGTAATGGTATTCCAAGCTGGACTGACAATCTGATTGAAGAATGCTAGCAAACATTTATGTGTAACTTTAAAGTTTTGTTAACAATGTGATTTTTTTTTGCTTGTAACTATAATCACTTTTCTGTCGAAATATCATAATTTTTATTTGTTAAAATATGATTTGTTAATTTATGAGGAAAAAGAAAACTAAATCTTCAATTGTTGATAAAATGATCAGTATATTGTTAAATAAAATTTTGAGCCTATTTTCACAGTTACAGAAAATGGGTGACAATGGGCATGGTTTTTGTTTACTCCCCGGTGATAATTATCCAGATTGGTTTGCCTTCAATTGTGAAGGTTCTTCGGTAATATTTGAAGTCCCTCATGTGGAAGGACATATCTTGAAGACAATGATATACATTATCTATTCTTCAACCCAAGATAATGTAGCATCAGATGGCCTTAGAAACGTGTTGGTGAAAAATTACACAAAGACCACCATTCAGCTCTATAAAAGAGACACATTAATCTCCTTTGAAGATGAGGAAGGGCAGAGAGTAGTATCAAGTATAGAACCTGGTAATAAAGTAGAGGTGGTTGTCGTTTTCGAGAACACTTTCATTGTGAAGAATACAACAGTTTATCTCATATATGATGAACGGATTGGCAAAAATATGAATCAAAGTCATGCACCAGATAAGAATGTTATTGTTTGTAGTGGTGATGTAAATGAATGCGCTTTGGTGGAATGATCAAAATTTAGTTTCAGACAGGATTGCAGGTTTTATGCATAGATTGGATGCTACTAATATTCTGGCTTTATTCAACAATGCTTGACAATTGGTCATGAATTCATGATAATGAAAAGTATGCTCAAACATAATTTGCTGGTGGAAATCTGCCATCTTTTTATGATAAGTGATTCAATATGTGAAGAAACATGCCATCTCAATATGCTTCAAGAAGAGGTTATCTATGTTACTATGTGTAAGATATGTGTCCTATAACTATTCTTCTAATGAAGTTTGTGGCATTCTGTTTAATCTTGTAATTTGGTGGAGTTCGTACTTAGTGTGTTCTTCTGGTTTAGTTTTTTCTTCTGTTGAACTTTACAAATCCTGTTATCTCACAAAAGATGTATTTATTGCTTATCATATCATTGATAAATCATTGCTTAAATAAAGTTTAAACATTGATTTTTGATAGCAATGTTCATAAAATTATTAGATAATATTATTATATATTAGTAATAAAGGTATTTTAGATTTTTCTATTAACTTGTATATATACATATTGTAATTCTATTACATTCTAGTTTGGTTCATTTGTTTATGAAACCTTAGTCAAGGGTTTCTTCTCTTCTTCCTTTCTCTTCTTCCTTTTATATGTTTATGTTAGATTATTATTGTTAACATGGTATCAAAAAACTTTGGTTGATTTTGAAATCTATTGTAAAGTGGTCCATAACTTGTGCGACATGTTTTGCGGCCGGTATCGATTTGCTTCCTCCGTTTCCAACACGATTCTACTCTTCTATCTCCAGCGCGATTATGCTCTTCTGTTTTCGGCGTGGTTCTGTTATTCGGTCTTCGGCACGATTTTGTTTATTTCTCTGCTATTGACAGATTATCCCTAATTTATTTTGTCTCAGTGATTATGTTTGTTGTATTTTCCTATCATTATTTGTTATGGCTGGTGCTAAGGATGATTCTCTTTAAGCTGTTAGTATCCACCTCAATGGACAAAATTAATCTTTTTGGAGTTTTGTGATGAAATTTTTTTTTGATTGAAAAAGATATGTGGAGTTATGTTGATGGAACTTCTATTAAGCCTACAGATCAAAGGGATGAAGCTAAATATGCAAAAGATGTGAAAACATGGAATGTTAGTAATTTAAAAATTATTACTTGGATTAATAATTTTGTTGAGTTGTCTATAGGAGTGCAACTAGCAAAGTATGATACTGCTAAAGAGATTTGGGATCACTTGAAACGTTTGTATGTTTAGTTTAACTTTGCAAAACGTTATCAGTTGGAAAATGATATTAGGGCCCTTAAGCAGAACAATATGACCATTCAGAAATTCTACTCGAAAATGACTAATTTTTGGGATCACTTGGCTCTTATGGAACCAATTGAGTTGAAAGTTGTCAAAGCGTACATCGATTAGAGAGAGGAACAACGTCTGGTTTGGTTTCTAATGGCTCTTCGTGATGATTTTGAGGACATTCGTGAGGGTATTTTGCATCGTTCCCTTCTTCCTAATGTTGAATCGGTAGTTAGTGAATTGTTGGCAGAAGATATCAAACTTAAGACTCATTCTGGTGTGTTAGATAAGAGAATTTTCTCAACTTGTTCATTTGTTTTTGCTGCTCCTGTTCAAAAAGGAAAATCTCAAGGGAGGGTTAGGCTTGGTAATGATGAGTGTGCATTTTAAAAATAAAAAGGTCATTGGAAAGCACATTGTCTGAAATTAGGAAGAACGGATAATAAGAATTTTAGGGGGCCATTGTCCAATGTTGTTGCTTCTGCTCTTCCTACCATTGACTCTAGTTCTAGTTATGTATACACATCTAAGACTGCTTCCCAAATATCTGATATTGCAGAACAACTTCAAAAACGTCTTGCCACTCTATCCCATGTCATGTATGCCACTTCTTCTAAAAGTTTGAACTCATCTAGTATGTCAAGTATAGCTTATTCCATATGGATTCTTGATTCCGGAGCATCTCACCATATGACATATGATGATAAATCTTTTGTGTTTGTAAATCATGCCTCGTCTATGTTGGTTATGACTGCTAATGGTACTCATATGCCATTAGCAGACATTGGTTATGTCTCCACACCTAACTTGTATTTTTCTGATGTTTATTATATTTCTAATCTCACTTTGAGTCTTGCTTCTATTAGTCAAATATGTGATTTCGGTTATTCAGTTATATTTTCTTCCACTTCTTGTTGTGTGCAAGATCCACATTCCAGGAGGTTGAGTGGGGCATGCCATAGACAAGGGGGACTTTATGTTTTGGATGATCTACGAGTTCCATATACTACAGCCTCAACAACTACTGTTGACTTATTATCTAGTTTTCGCTTGAATTATTCGTCTTCTAGTTTTTATTTATGACATTCTCGCCTTGGACGTGTTTCTGCTTCTAGATTAAAATATTTAACTTCTAATGGAGCTTTAGGAAAGTTACAAACCAGTGATATTTCAGATTGTTGTGGTTGTAAACTTGCTAAATTTTCAGTTTTACCGTTTAGTAAAAGTGTTTTAGTTTCATATGCGCCTTTTAATTTAGTTCACTCTGATGTTTGGAGTGTTAAGACAAAATCTCAATTTAATGTTTTGATGATAATTAAACAAAAGGTTAATTAAAGACTTTTAATTATGATTCTGAATATTTTGGTATTTAACATGTGCATTTGAGTGTGTTAAAACAAGATAAGTATCAAGCATTACAAAGCATATCTCATTAAAATCAAGAAAGCAAAAGTAGTAAAACGAAGATCGATTTTGACATAGTTCTGGAAACGAAGAACGATCTTCGTTTTTGTCATAAACAAGAATAATCAGTTTCTTTGTTAGAGATTGGATCCTGGAAGCTTTATTCATCTTATATCTTCATCAAAAATAAGTAAGGATCAATCTAAGTCATAATTATTCTAGAATTCGAAGGATCAAATATATGCTTCATAAAAAGTATAAAACAAGATCATTCTTCAAGTGAGGCAATTGCAAGTACAAAGTTGCAAGCTGTAAAGTACACTGCTGATTTTACATTCGATCTAGACCTGCACATGTGACTGAAAAGCAAGCAATCATCTCAGACAACTGGCACAATCATAAGTACAAGTCAGCTCATCTCCAACAAATTCAAAGAATGATCTTGGATGTCAAGAACGTTCCTGGATTTAGCATAATCACTCGTGCTTTATGACTGACTTTATCCAACCACTCCTTCATGACAGCTGACCCTATTTCAGCGGATATATGAGCTGTCCTAAAGTTCTATTGAAGCTTATAAATACAACTTAAAGATAAAGAACAAGACACAACTCAAAGAGCCATAAAAAGCATCAATCATTCAATCATACTCAAGTATCTCGAAATCAGTCCTCAACTTGTAGTTTTAATCTTTGTGTTGTGTTAGAATCAATACCAACTGAGTTCTATTTATAGAATCTATTTCTCAAACAAGAGTTGAGTAAATACCCAGTTTCTAAACATTCTCAAAATCACCACTTTGTAACTCAAGGTTATTTTGTTAACATAAGCTTGAGTAGTTTGTAAAAATCCTTTCATGTTTTGAAAGGTAGCTCGTAAAATCCTTTCTAAAATAATGTAAGGTAAAACTGAGGAAATCCTTTCTAGGTAGAAGGGTTGAAACTGTGTAAAGATCAAGATTGATCTGTGAAAAATAGTGTGACAACTAAGAACAATCTTGCCTTTGAGCACATAATGGAAAATCTCACATTTGTGAAGAATAGACGTAACCCGTGTTTGGATGAACCATGATATATGCGTGTGTAATCTCTCTATCTCTATCTCTATTTATTTTATGCTTGACAATCATATTTTATATTGATAAAATTGATATTGTTGTTTTTTACTAACCAAGATCAATCTTCGTTATAACCAAGATCAATTTTGAGTTAAATTTTTAGTTTTAAACATAAATTTTTAAAAAGGGGCAATTATAATTCAAACTCCCCTTCCTTATAATTGACATTGTTACTTCATGGGGTCCATCACCGATTCTCACCAAAGGTGGATCTAGATATATTATGTTTCGTTTATTGATGATTACACTCGTTATTGTTGGGTTTATCTTATGAAAATCGATCTGAATTTTGTGACATTTATCATATGTTTCGTGTCATGGTCAAGACTCAACATAATATTGTTATAAAGTGTTTTCGCTATGATTTAGGTGGTGAATATACCTCTGATAAATTCTCTGAATTACTTGCTTATGATGGCACCCTCTACCAGTCATCTTGTATTGATACTCCTCAACAAAATAGAGTTGCTGAAAGGAAACATCGTCATATTATTGAGACTGCTCGTTCTCTTTTGTTGTCTGCTTCAGTTCCCTGTGAGTTTTAGGGGAAAACAGTTCTTACTGTTTTTCATGCTATTAATAGAACTCCATCGTTTGTCATATCAGGTTTGTCTCCCTTTGAAAAATTGTATGCTTCTATCCCTGATTACTATTCTCTGAAAGTATTTGGTTCTACTTGTTTTGTTCTTCGTCCACAAGTAGAGCGCAATAAGTTGTCTTCTCGGTTTGCCACGTGTGTTTTTCTTGGTTATGAGGATGGTCAAAAGGGTTATCGTTGTTATGATCCTCATGCAAGAAAACTATATGTTTCTCGTAATCTTGTTTTTCTTGAGCACGTCTCTTTTTACTTTGTTTCCTCTGATTCTCAGATTATTAAGAATTCAGAACTATTCTATATTGATTTGTTTGGTCCTAATGATAATGCTTTTAGTGATTGTAATGTTGAGAATCATAAGACAAATACTACTACTCCACATGATGACATCCCCATTGTCCCCCAGCTGTCCAACCACCTTCTATGATTGTTGATCATCCGTCTCCGCCTCATCGTTACCCTTCTCGTCACCGTATGTCTACTAAGTTACCTAATTTTATCTATTCCACTTATTCAGCTTCGTTTGCTTCTTTCTTAACCTCTATTCACAATTTGTCTGAGCCTTCTTCCTATAAATAGGCTATCATTGATCCTCTTTGGCAGCAGGTTATGGCAGAAGGACTCTCTACATTGCACAAAACAAATACTTGGGAATTAATAGCTCTTCCTCTTGAAAAGCGTACTATTGGGTCTCGTTGGGTATACAAGATCAAAAGTAAGTCTAATTGGCCGGTTGAGCGCTATAAAGCACGTCTTGTTGCTAAGGGATTCTCTCAACAATATGGTATGGATTATGAAGAAACTTTTGCCCATGTAGCCAATATGACCACTATCCGTACTGTTATTGTAGTTGCATCTATTCGTCAATGACATATTTCCCAAATGGATGTCAAAAATGCATTTTTTAATTGTGAGCTTCATGAAGAAGTCTATATGGTCCCTCCACAAGGAGTTTCTCATAATCAAGGGGAAGTGTGTAAGTTAAAAAACGGCTCTCTACGGTCTTAAACAGGCTCCTCGAGCTTAGTTTGAGAAATTTTCTACTATGATTACTTCTCTTGGTTTCTGCTCTAGTGAACATCATTTTGCTCTGTTTATAAGGTCTACCACTTATGGTCGCATTATGATTTCTTTGTATGTTGATGATATGATTATTACAAGTGATGATGTTAGTGGAATCAATGAGTTGAAATTGCAATTAGCCAAGCAGTTTGAGATGTATGACTTGGGAACTCTTCGCTATTTCTTAGGGATTGAAGTTGTCTACTCTCCTAAAGGCTACCTTCTTTTTCAATTCAAGTACATTGCCAACATTCTTGAACAAACTCGTATTTCTAATAATAGAGCAGCAAATACTCCTATTGAGTTGAATGTGAAATATGCTCCATCGGATGGTGTTCCTTTACCAGATCCAACTTTGTACCGGACTTTGGTTGACAGCTTGGTGTATTTTACGATTACCAGACCTGATATTGCTTATGATGTTCATATTGTCAGTTAGTTTGTTGTCTCTCCGACTACAGTACATTGGGCAACTGTTTTTCATATTCTTTGTTATCTACGAGGAGCTCAATTTTAGAGCCTTCTCTTTCTATCGTTGTCATCATTGGAGTTACATGCTTATTCTGATGCTAGTTAAGCTGGTGAAACCACATATCATAAGTCCATCAGGATTATGTATCTTTCTTGAAGACTCTCTTATTTCTTAGAAGAGTAAGAAACAAGACATTGTCTCTCGCTCTTCTACAGAAGTTAAGTATCGTGCTATGACATCCACTATTGTTGAAATAATTTGGTTGCGTTGGTTTCTATCTGATATGAGTATCTCTCTTTCTGAGCCAACTCGAATGCATTGCGATAACAAGAGTGCTATTCAAATTGCTCATAACTCAGTCTTTTATGAACGCACCAAACACATTGAGATTGATTGTCATCTTACTCGTCATCATCTTCAACATGGAACCATTACTCTACCATTTGTCTCACCTTCCTTGCAGATTGTTGATTTATTCACAAAGATATATTTCATTTTCGTTTTTTGGTTGACAAACTCTCGTTGTTTTCTGTTAATGCATCGTGAGTTTGAAGAGATATATTATATAATAGTAATAAGAATATTTTAGACTTTTCTATTAGCTTGTATATATACTGTAGTACCTTAATTTTATCTGACTAATTAAAAATAATTTTAAAAATAGATAAAAATACATTTAATAATCATTTTACACTTGATATCACTTAAAGAAGAAAAATTGTCATTTTTTAATCTGGTCTATTTTGAGTTCATAAGTGTTCACATTATATTACAAAAAACATAACATAAAATAAAATAAAACAAAAAATATATCTTTTTTTTTTTTACTTATCTATAGAGGCAGCAACGTAAAGTTTTTCATTTTTTAACTCATTGTAAAAAATAAAAGTCAAATATTAGTGATCTCGTGACACGAGAGTGCCATAAATAATTTCAAAAATAAAGAATTTGGACAGAGAAATGCTCAGCTCTTTAATGCATCAGGTTTCTTTGATTTAAAATAAGATGTAGAATTTTCTTAGCCTTTTTCAATGTCTCATCGTGAGTTCTATTGGTAATTGAACTATATTCATTTGTCACGTTTAGTATACAGATGGTATGCTTTTTAGACATATTGGAAGTGCTGACTAAATTGTCATGATAATTCCATAGATATAAATTGCTAATTGTACAAAAGTGTGAACACTAATTGTAAAATGCGCCTCAAAATTCACAAGTGAATCTGCCAATGATTTCTCTTTTAATCGACTCATACAGATTATTAGAACTCTTCAAGTTTGTCTGCATGAGTTTCAATTCAACACCAAGCTTATCAAACTGGCCATTGTGCATGAGTTTCTATATATGCTCTTGTTGGACATGTATTCATAGGCCAACAATTCCTCTTTTTAAATGCAACAACCTAGAAGCTTCTCAAGATTATGGTTGCATTTTGCGATCAACACAACTACATTTTTAAACTCCATCAATCTTTTATTCAAAGAAAACTCTTTCCATCCTTGACTCTCATCCATTCTATAATAAGTGATTTATTTGTAAAAAAAAACATTGGCATAAAATGAATGATCTTTTCAATTTTTAACGCAATATTATTACTTTTTCAATGCATCACTTCCAATTTATTATATTTCACTTTCCATAATTAATAATAGAGTACAATATAGTTGATAAGGATAATTTAAATAAATGTATTATTCACTTTATTGCATTTGTACATTTTGTTTTAATTTATTATGGAACATAGCAAGTAAGACATATTTGAGTTTAATTCCTTGTATGATTACCACTTACCCATTTATCTTTCTTTATTTATTTACAAAGCTTACCCATTTATTAGGATACACCAAGACCATCATTTTGAATATTAAAGCAAAACTTAGTTGATAAAATAAAGATCTGTACTAATATGGCTATGATAATGCTCCAAATCTACCATCCCTGGCTAGAAACTATTGCAACACATATATAATTAAATTGAATATTGATTAATATTGATTAAAAAATTTATATTTCAAAATAAATTAACATTGTAAATTTGTAAAATATCAGTAAAATTAAGAATTTATTAATTTTATCAACTTTTTTTAAACTTGTAAAGTTTATTATAATAGAATTTACATACAAATTAATTCATTTTTATAATTTAGAATTATAAATTTATAAGAATTTAAAAGTTAACTCTAAAATTTAACCTTAATTTTAAGTTTGACTGCTCTTTTAATTCAGCGGTTCATTGTTTTTTATAACAATTTAAAATATTCTTAAAGTGCATGCAAACATAAACATTTCTTTGTAGGCTACTTCACACATCTAGTGCCAAAGATGAGAGAGTAATAGATATAATTTATTCAAATAAATTATATTCAAATCTTATTACTAGCAGAAGAAATTGTAAAGTAGTAACATATTTATTTAAAAATTGATTACATGTAAAAAAATTTGATGTAATAATAAATAGACTCAAATATATGATTTAGTATTGTAATTATGCGATTTTTTTTGTATTTTTTTAGTTTTCTAAGTTTTTTGTTTTAATTTTGATTCATGTAAATATTTTTTTTTTTTTTAGTTTTTTATCTTTACTATTTTATTTCAGTCTTTATAAAATTGGTTTTTATGGAACGAGTCACTGTAATATTTTTATATAATATTTGAATTTAATTACATAAATAAAAAAAATCACTTATTTCTTATATCATCCTCTCATTTCTCTCGTTATATATATATTTTTGATAAAAACAACATTTAACATTACTTTAAAATTTGAAAAAAGCAACATTTCTATTGTGAGTACTACTTATAAATTACTTTATGTAGCTATTTTTTTATTGAATGTTGGGTGAATCACAATTTTTAAAGACAACTTAATTTCACTATAAAAATTATCTATATTAAAGTAAATAATTATTTATATTTTTAAAAATAATAAAAATATTAAAAAACTGTTTTTATTATTTTTTTAAAAATATGTATTTAATTAACATTTCACTTTATCTATATGAGAATGGTTTATTTTAAAAATCTTAAAATCAGTGTATATTTTAGAAAATAAAAACCGAAAATGTTGTTATAAAAAAAAAAAGGAATCTTAATAGTTTGCTAACAAATTTATTACTCTTTCTATTCCAAAATACTTGATACATATTAAAAAATATAATTGTCTGTAAAATGATTATTACTTTTGATTTTCAATATAATTTAATTATTTTATTTCAATTCTACCCCTTAAATAATATATTTTACGTCACTAATAAATTATTATTATCCACTCTAAAACTTATTGTAATAAAAATATATCAAATAATAATAATAATAAATTATAATTATGTGAAAGGAAGAGACTAGAAAAAGGGAGTGCTATTCTATTCGAATCAAATATGAAATAAATGGTCAACACAATTGCCATCAATAACCTTTCTAAAAAAAAAGCATTAAAAAATCGAAGTTTTTTTATGCCACGTTTAAATGCTTCTTCTTCTTTCTTATTATTGCAAGTTACAACAACAACTAGATCATCACAGTAAAATTGATGACATTGCGTTGACAACACACTGTCACTGATTTGTGTCTATCGATCTTCGAGATCATCCTTTCATCTATCAATGTCATTGTCTTTCTTCTCCGTATCGGTTAACTATATGAACTTCTAATTTTTTAATGAATTTACATGTTTAAATTTAGAATACATATGAATTGACTTAAAACAAAAATTAAAATAAATTATTTTAAAATTTTGAGATTAAAAAAGAAACTTTTTATAGAAATTAAAAATAAAATATTAAAATTTTATAGAAAATTTATTTAACTCTTTTTAAAAATAATAATATTTTTTAAAAGATAATCATTCTTAAGAGTTTTTATTTGTTTGTTATAATTTTAAAAAAGACTTATTTTAAATAGTTTTTCATAAAAAATATTTTTGGTAAGTTTTTTAAAAAAATTGATTTTCATTTAAGTAAACAAACATAAAATAGCTATTTTTTGTTAAAAAATTCTAACAAATAATATTCAAATTGTGAAGCATAGTATCGTTTTCTTACAAACATCAGTTCTTAATTTCAAAATGAAATTTACAAAAATGTTCTGAACACTTGAAGGAATTAGGAGACATGCTTAAATGTGATTCAGTGGCAATTGACAAGTGTACAATAAAATAGTTTTACATTGTTACTCAATAATGTGTTAACATATCATTAAAAGTGTCAGATCCTGACAAGAGGTTGTGATAATAAAACTTCCTTAAGAATTCAATACTAGATAAATGGATGACAGTATATAGTAATTTTACACTAAACATGGATTCAAATTAAATTAAATCTCCAGAAGATTAACTAATCAATAGAGTTCTATTTTTATATTTAGTGTGCTCCATGAAAGCAAAGTGGAGGTTGTTGTTGTTTATGAGAAATGTTTCATTGTGAAGAAAACAACAATTTATCTTGTATATGATGAACCAATGGGAGAACAAATGGAGCAATGTGAAACACTAGAAGAAAGTTCTATTGTTTGTAGCGGTGATGAAAATGAATACAGTGTTAGTCAGAACTGTCCGCAAAAGGTGTATTTATTGGTTATCACACAAAAGGTGTATTTATTGGTTATCACATTTTAAAGAAAGTTTCAAAATCATTTTATGATATCAGTTCTCATTTAAAAGGCATGTGATTTTCTTTTGAACAAAAAGTGTTAACTGTAATGTGTGGGTTTGGTATTTAGAAGTTATAACAGTTAGGAGTATTCTAGCTAAATACTAGAAGAACTATGTTATTATGTTTCAATTTCCTTTGATGTCTGATATTTAAGGTAATATAGTGATTCTATAAAGTAATATAGTGAACTAAGGTTTGTTTGTGGATGGGTCTTCCTTTTTCAGACTATTGAAACAGTTGTGTTTTATTTTTCTATTTTTATAGAAAAATAGTAGTAAGTTAGATTTCGATTAGTTCCCAAGATTGAAGTTGGGACTTCCAACTTAAAACTCCTTGAATGTCCCTTAATTAGTTTTGTACAACTTAGGACAGTTATGGAAGAATTAGTATCTATCTATTATATATATTTAAAATATACTATTCACTTTATTACTGTTATTTTATACTAATTCCATATGTGTAAATATTTTTCACCTCAAAGAAAAAACTCATGTATAGGTTTTCATAGAGAATTTTCTCTACTCAATTTTTAAATAGATTTTCTTTCTTTTAATCTTTTTAATGCCTAATTTTTTTTTTCTTCCTTCGACAAAATTTTAAATCGGATATATTAAATTTTAATTTACAAACATTCAAACTATTTTTAATATTAATAGAGTAATCATAATCATTAGCATTTTAGTTTCAAAATCGATATCCAAAACTTATAACAATTCGGTTACAAAATATTAATTGTCAAACAATTATAAGTATACATCAAATACAAATAATTACAAATGAATTACTTTAATTTCATGTCAATTAACATTATAAAATAACATAAAATTTAATTAATTTTAGTAAAATAAAACTGACTAAAACTTTAAGAGACATGACTTTGTCTATCATTTTTAGATATTTATATATTATATATATTTATCAATATTCAAAGTAAAAATCAAATACAAATATTTTTTTGTTCTCTCACTCGGTTTATAGAACAAAAAACACCACATCTCTAAAATACAAACTTTGCAAAACAAATTAAAATGAACTAAACTTTTCTTAAACATGTTAATGATCAATGCGATAATTGAAATATCAAAATTTGAGTTGTTTTGCATGTGTACACCATACAAAGTGACAATGAATCAATCTCTTTATACATGATTTAGTTGGATGAAAAGGTATACAATCACAATGATTGAAAATTATTATTTGCATTCAATTTTATATATATATATATATACACACGAAATTTGTTTACATCCATTGACTTTGTAATACCAAAAGTACCTTTCATGTTATGGAAATGATAGCTGTTGTGCATCTTCCTCTAAGATGTAACAATTTTTTATTGGCAGATCAATATTTTTAATAAACAATATTTTTTAAATCTAATTTAAGAACGGTCTTTACACATAAAAAAATGTAAGAACAGTATTCGGCAAAATAAAATAAACATGTAAGAACGGTCTTTCAATAATTCCTATTGACTATAGTTTTATTTTCTTCATTCTTCCCTTTTCTCCCAGTTTTCTACATTCAATTTCCTGTCATCCATGAATTCCTGCAGAATGCCAACTTCTTTTCCTGATTCTGAGAAAATTGTATTAACTCACCAAGCTCAAGACCAAAAATCTGACCAAAGTTCATTCGATGATGCACTCTTACATTCAATCGAAAAGCTTCCTCCATCGAGAAGAAAATCAAGTATTGTTTTTATGCTTTTTTTTTATTAGATATTAATTTTCATATAATATTTTTACACATACCTTGGATCAAATTACACTATAATACACCTTGTTAGAGTTCTTTCTAAATTATATCTACAAATATCTACTTAGTAAGATGCATTCCCGACATGGTTTTAAATTGCGTTTGCGGTCACAGTTACTGTTAAGAGTCGCACATTAGAAAATAGAACGTCTGATAAAGTATTTATAAGTGGTAGATAATTTTGGTCCTCATAGCCGGTTTTGTAGGAGTTGTGAAGTACCCAACACAAATTTGAAGTTGGTATAACTTATAAGGAGTTACTCTGCAAACTTTTATATTGCAAAGTTGATGATTTTTTATATTGCAAAGTTGGTGTTATAAGAGGAGTTATTCTTCTTCTGTTTTTTTTTTGTTTGTTTGTAGAAGTTGAGCTACTAGTGGAAGCATTTGAGACAGTGATACCAAGAAAGATCTACGAAGTGTTCTTAAGTTTCAGAGGAGAAGATACTCGTGCATCATTCACTTCATATCTCTATGATTTTCTTCAAAATGATGGAGTCAATGTTTTCATGGATGATCATTCACTTCAAAGGGGGGATCACATTTCAACTTCGCTACTGCATGCAATTGAACTGTCTCAAATTTCTATTATTGTTTTCTCAATAAATTATGCAGATTCGAGATGGTGTATGGATGAATTGGTGAAGATAATGGAGTGTCGTAGAACCATAGGGCAGGTGGTGCTTCCGGTGTTCTACAATGTAGATCCATCTGAAGTACGTCATCAAACTGGTGAATTCGGAAAAGCTTTTCAAAGTATGTTGAACAAAACTTCGGAGGAGGAAGATAAGTTGCTGAAATGGAGAGATGCGCTTCGTGATGCTGCTAGCCTTGCTGGCTTTGTAGTTCTTAATTCCAAGTAATTTGATTTCACAATTCTTAAATATAGTTTTGCTCACTCTATTTTTATTCAATTGCCATTTTGGTCTTCCATTTGAAGATCTATGATTTTGGTATCTGGTTTTCAAAATATACTTTATTTTTCTGCTATAATATATGATGTGAAATCATTTAATACAAGAAAAATTAACAATTTGACTATCCAACACTAGTCAGCTGTGGTAATTCACTATTCTAGAAGCATTTCAAGCTATTTTTGTCAGTATATTCATGTATGTGTATTTGTGTATGTCTATGTATATTAATATTTCTTTGGTTCATTTTTATAGGAATGAAAGAGAGGATATCAAGAATATTGTTGGAAAAGTAACTCTTTTACTTGATAAAACAGAGTTGTTCATTGCTGATAATCCAGTGGGAGTCGAATCTCGAGTGCAAGATACAATTCAACTTCTAAACATCCAACAATTAAATGATGTTCTGTTACTAGGGATGTGGGGTATGGGGGGAGCTGGTAAAACAACCATTGCGAAAGCCATTTACAACAAAATAGGCCGCGATTTTGAAGGTAGGAGCTTCCTTGCAAATGTTAGGGAAACTTGGGAGCGAACTTCTGGACAAGTGTCATTACAAGAACAACTTTTGTTTGATATCTTCAAAGAAACAACAACTAAGATACAAAGCATTGAGTCTGGGAAAATGATATTAAAGGATAGGCTCTCCCATAAAAGAATACTTCTCATACTTGATGATGTGAATGATTTAGACCAACTAAATGCTTTGTGTGGAAATCGTAAATGGTTTGGTTCAGGGAGTAGAATAATCATCACAACCAGAGATAAACATATATGTAGAGGGAATAGAGTTGACAAAGTATACATAATGAAAGAAATGGATGAAAAAGAATCAATTGAGCTTTTTAGTTGGCATGCATTCAAGCAAGCAAGTCCTAGAAAAGATTTTGCTGGAATTTCCAGAAAAATAGTTCATTACTCTGGTGGATTGCCATTAGCTCTAGAAGTCCTTGGTTCCTATTTGTTTGAAAGAGAAGTAACATATTGGAAGTCTGTATTGGAGAAACTCAAAATAATTCCCAATGATCAAGTGCAACGGAAGTTAAAAATTAGTTACGATGGTTTAAATGATGATACAGTGAAAGAAATATTCCTTGACATAGCCTGTTTCTTAATTGGGTTGGATCGAAATGATGTTATACTCATATTAAATGGTTGTGGACTATTTGCTGAAATCGGAATAAGTGTCCTTGTTGAGCGAAGCCTTGTAACTGTCGATGATAAGAACAAGCTGGGAATGCATGATTTGTTACGAGATATGGGAAGAGAAATCATTCGTGAAAAATCACCAAAGGAGCCTGAGGAGCGTAGCAGGTTATGGTTTCATGACGATGTAGTTGGTGTATTATCAGAACGAATTGTAAGCACTTCATATACTGTTTTCAAGATTTGAAATATCTATGTTAAAATTCAGTGTATGTTTTTATTAATCTTTGATTGTGCTACATCCTAGGCTAATTGTTAGTAGTCCTAGTCAACACAACTTCTTAGACATTAATGTAATTATTGCAGCATCATTATAAATAGAAGGTGTGTGATCTTATTTGACACACACAAAAAACACATAAATTACTCATATTTTCAATCTAAATTCTAAAGCATAAAGAAGCTAAAATAAAGTTTATGAGTTAGTTTCTAAATTTATTTTGTTTTGTTGATTAAGTTCATGAACTTTGAAATTTAGTCTCGTTTAGAATTGTTGTCCTTTCTGTCTTCTACTAACAAACAGTTGGTTGTCTTGTATCTTAAGAGTTCTATATGTTTGACGTTTTGATCCATTATATTTCACAGGGAACAAAAGCTGTTGAGGGGCTAGCTTTGAACTTGCCAATAGCTAGTTCAAAATGTTTTAGTACTAAAGCATTTAAGAAGATGAAGAGACTCAGATTGCTTCAACTTGGTGGAGTACAACTTGATGGAGATTTTGAATATCTTTCCAGAAATCTAAGATGGTTGTGTTGGAATGGGTTTCCTTTAACATGCATACCTTCAAACTTTTATCAAGGAAATTTAGTTTCCATTGAGTTAGTAAACAGCAATATCAGACTTGTGTGGAAAGAGACCCAGGTATTGATTTTAATTTTAGTTTTTTGCATTTCAAGTGTTGTTTTCACTTTTCATTTTTATGAATGAAATTTAAATTAATCATCTCAAAATTGTAATACTATTTTATTATACAGTACTTTTAGACACAATTTTCAACTTTGTTTCTAATTTCGGAATAACTTCAGGGAGAATTAAAAAATACTCAAGTTTGAATACTTTTTTTTGTTATGATACATAAGTTGAATGTTTTCTAAATTTTACAATTAGAAGTTATAAACTTTTTATAAACACCCAAAGAAATTAGAAGCATGCACCCTCATGTAAGCTCTTTCAACAAGAGCAGAAAAAATGTATAATTACCACCTAAATCTTGTGCCAAAATAGTTATATAGTAAGAAGAAGGAAATTGAAAGACTTGCAGTCTTTAGAGTTTGATTGAAAGAATCGTTTAAGTTCAAATTTAAAACCTATCTAGCACAACAACTTTGCAAACTCTGCACAGAATACTCATACATGACTTAAGATATTTTCATCGACACTATATATGGAAATGTGGCCGTTGCTCAAATAATTTGAAAGCAAAAGCAAAACTAAACCTCTATATATATTTGTATTAAAAATATAACACTATACCATTGTAAATGTTCCTCTCAAGGTTAATGATACATTGTACATGCTTCCATTTATATTTGCAAGCTTCTTCATAAATTCTTTCTATGATATTTTTATTCTTGCAGAGGTTGGAGATGCTGAAAATTCTAAATCTGAGTCATTCTCATTATCTAACACAAACTCCAGATTTCTCAAACATGCCTAATCTTGAAAAGTTACTGCTCATAGATTGTCCAAGGCTGTCTGAGGTTTCCAATAGCATTGGAGATCTCAATAAAGTCCTTCTAATAAATTTGGAAGACTGTACTAGCCTTCGTAGCCTTCCAAAAAGAATCTATAAGTTGAAATCTTTAAAAACTCTAATCCTTTCAGGGTGTTTAATGATTGACAAGTTGGAAGAGGACTTGGAACAGATGGAATCTTTAACCACCCTGATTGCAAATAACACTGCAATAACAAGAGTGCCCTTTTCAATAGTAAAGTCAAAAAGCATTGGATATATTTCCTTGTGCGGCTATGAAGGATTCTCACGAGATGTGTTTCCATCTATCATTTGGTCTTGGATGTCACCAACAAACAATCTTCCATCTCAGTTTCCAACATCTTCTGTCATGTCATCTCTTGTTCCATTAGATGTACCACATAGTAGTTCTCACGAACTATCTTCGATATCCAAATACCTTCCAAGTCTCCGAAGTCTTTGGGTGGAGTGCAGCTCAGAACTTCAACTTTCTCATGATGCAGCAATAATTTTGGATGCCTTATATGCCAAAAATTATAAGGAATTGGAATCAACTGCAACTACATCTCAAGTATCCAGAAATTCCTTGAAATCTATTTTCATTCAAATGGGAAATAGTTGCCAAGTTGCCAATGTTTTGAAAGAGAAAATTTTGCAGGTTTCGCTCATTCTTCTTTGCATGCAGTTTCCTGCAAATATATTTGTTCAATTAAATTTTGATTCTATCTTTCCATTTACAGAATATGACTGTCAATGGGCATGGTGATTATTTTCTCCCCAGCGATAGTTATCCAGATTGGTTAAGTTTCAATTGTGACAGTTCTTCTGTAATTTTTGAAGTTCCTCAAGTGGAAGGGCATAACTTGAAGTCCTTAATGTGCATTGCTTATTCTTCAACTCCGGAAAACATAACATCGGATGGCCTTAGAAACATGATGGTGAAAAATTACACAAAGTCCACCATTCAGCTCTATAAGAGAGAGGCATTAGTCTCCTTCGAAGATGAGGAGGGTCAGAGAGTAGTATCAAGTATAGAACCTGGTAACAAAGTAGAGGTGGTTGTTGTTTTCGGGAAAGGTTTCATTGTGAAGAATACAACAGTTTATCTCGTCTACGATGAACCAATCGGAGAAGTGGAGCAATGTCAAGCACTAGAAGAAAATTCTATTGTTTGTAGTGGTGATGAAAACGAGTACAGTGTTAGGAGGAACTCCCCCCAAATGGAACTCATTGATGAAAATATTGGCACTGCTAGCTGTTGTGGATTGATCAAATATAGTTTCAGACAGTGGATTACAGGTTTTATGTGTAGATTAGTGGAGTGCTGGGGAAAGTCAACTTTGCCTTGAGCTTGATTCTGAAGTTGTGATCTTAATTCTTTGAGGGGATTAAATTATATGGATAAGCAAAATATTTGATAATTCATCACAAAAATGAAAAGATTGCTTAAATAGAATTTTTAGATGGAAGCAAGCCATGTTTCCAGATAAGTCATTCAGTATGAGGACAAACTTGGCATTCTTTGTAAGCTTCGTGGAGAGTTTACAAAGTGGCATCTCTTCTATTAATGAAGTTTATTAATTGTTGCTTAATGTTGTTATTGAATCTGTTACATGCCTTTAGTTTAGTTTTTCTTCTGTTGGTTTTTATAAATTCTGTTATCTCACAAAAGATGTATTTATTGGTTCTTGTTGTAAAATCACATCTTAAAAAATGTTTAAGCACCCTTTTTGATATCGGTACTCATGTAAAAATCTTCTGAACAAAAAGTATTAAATATAATGTGTAGGTTGGCTATTTTGAACAACTATATATTTGATTTAAGTAAATAAATGCTAGAAGAAATATGTTATCAGGTTTCAATTTTCTTTGATGTCACGGCTTCACTGGCTGCGTATGATTTGATATATTTTTTTATTCTGTTATTCATTTTTCATTTTCTTTATTCTCATTAATCTTATTTGAAGGATTTCAACTATTTGATTGCTAGTTTTATTCTGATCGATGCGATTGAGGTGCATATGTATGGAGGCGAGAGTGTATATGCATTGGTAACACCAGGACTAAGGTAAAAAAATCAAGGAATTACCTTATGATTACAAGAAAAACCTTTCAATGCCATGCAAATTAGTTGGTTATTGCATGTATTAAGAATGGTTTCTTGTATTGGACGTATTCTAGCAGTTAGACAGAGTTTCTATATGTGAAATTCTGGAAACCCATGGAACTATTGTGTACTTTGCCATGCAATGCCTTTGCATTTCAATTATTTTCCTTAAAAATTTGCAATCTTTTAAGAAAATCTCAATGAAATAATGATTTTTAAAACTAACTTAGGATTTTGGATTGAGGGATAAGATTTTTTATTTAATAAAATATGAACGTTATCAATTTGTCGTAATGACTATGATTTATTCTCGGTTAGTATACCATAAAATGGCAAGTACATTAATGTTGGATGATTAAAAACATAATGTTCTTTATAGCACATGCCTATTATGTGATTGATGATTGGCTACTTCCTCATTGACAATTTTCTTTACACATGCAGGCATATGGAAGAATTATTACCTTTACATTTTTTTTCAATATATACTCTTTTTTTACAAAATAGTCTCTATTAGTAGTCTCATAGTAATAATGATAGTAAGATATTCTTATTGAAGTTGATAAAATATTTATTTGTTAATTGAAATTGGGTAATTAAAAATTTATTACAAGTCAAGATTAAAAATTTATAAAATAACTTGTATATGGATTGTTTTTCTAATTAAGAACAAAGACTTCTTACATGTAAGAAGAAAATGAGTATGCATCTTGCATGCTATTATACATTGGATTTACAATTACAAGTAATCCATGAATATGAATTTTTCTTGTGGCAGCATATGGATGTCAATGGGTGTGGTGGTTGTTTTCTCCCCAATGAAAGTTATCCATAATGTGCATTGTCAATATTTCAACCCCAAATAACACAACATTAGATGGCCTTAAAAATGTGTTACTGAAAAATTATACAAAAGCTACCATTCAACTCTATAAGAGAGAGGCATTAGTATCCTTTGAAGATGAGGAAGGGCAGAGGGTAATATCAAGTATAGAACCTGGTAACAAAGTGGAATCGGTCGCTGCTGCTGCTGCTCCTAATAAAAGTCAGCCACGCCTTGGTAAATACGGGGCGTGTCTTGACATCCAAATAAAAAGGAACATGGGCAGCAGCAACGATTCGCCCATTGTACAAATGAATCAAGACATCTTTGGAGATGAGTATATTGAGTACCTCGAAAAGGAGCAAATGTACGATCTTCTCGAACATAAGGAGCTGAGTGTTACTGTAATCAGCTTGTACATAAGGTAAAAAATACTTTTAATTGCATTTATTTGTAATTAATTAAATGTATTGGTAATTAATCTAGTTTAAAATTTTCATTGAAGGTTTTTGTACGAGAAGGTCGTGTGCACGAGGAAACTGTCAAATAAATACTCATTCTTGTCTCCGCATAAGATGTCGATGTTCAAACTCGATCCAGACAATGTAAAACACTACATTGTAGATATGTTTTTAAGAAATAAAGAAAGTGATAAATTGTTCTTGGCACCATATAATTCAGGGTACGTAATTTTATCTTTTTTAATTGATGAGAATTTAATTTATTAGTTGTCTATAAACAAAATTGCTTAACCAATTTTTTGTTGTTGTAGGGCACATTGGGTGCTATTTGCAATCAATGCGGTCTCTGAAGTGATATACTATTTGGATCCCGTGCACGGCGATTACACCAATCACCCCGGAATAAAGAATATGCTCGACACGTAAGTAATATTCATTTATTTCTTACATATATATATTTATATATATATATATATAAATATATATATGTAAGAAATAAATGAATATTACTTACGTGTCGAGCATATTCTTTATTCCGGGGTGATTGGTGTAATCGCCGTGCACGGGATCCAAATAGTATATCACTTCAGAGACCGCATTGATTGCAAATAGCACCCAATGTGCCCTACAACAACAAAAAATTGGTTAAGCAATTTTGTTTATAGACAACTAATAAATTAAATTCTCATCAATTAAAAAAGATAAAATTACGTACCCTGAATTATATGGTGCCAAGAACAATTTATCACTTTCTTTATTTCTTAAAAACATATCTACAATGTAGTGTTTTACATTGTCTGGATCGAGTTTGAACATCGACATCTTATGCGGAGACAAGAATGAGTATTTATTTGACAGTTTCCTCGTGCACACGACCTTCTCGTACAAAAACCTTCAATGAAAATTTTAAACTAGATTAATTACCAATACATTTAATTAATTACAAATAAATGCAATTAAAAGTATTTTTTACCTTATGTACAAGCTGATTACAGTAACACTCAGCTCCTTATGTTCGAGAAGATCGTACATTTGCTCCTTTTCGAGGTATTCAATATACTCATCTCCAAAGATGTCTTGATTCATTTGTACAATGGGCGAATCGTTGCTGCTGCCCATGTTCCTTTTTATTTGGATGTCAAGACACGCCCCGTATTTACCAAGGCGTGGCTGACTTTTATTAGGAGCAGCAGCAGCAGCGACCGATTTTCCCCGATCCAGATTTTTTGTTGCTGCAAGTTTTGCAGCTTTATTACCCTCCAGCCTTTGTAGTTTGGCAGCCCTATTAACCTCCAATTTTTGAGGTCTGCTGCCTTTTTTTGGCTGTAGGGGTGGTTTATTTATTTGGACCTACAAAAATGAGGTAAAATGTTAGTTTATTGAATCTGAAAAAATAAAAAACCTTAGGCAATAAATGTGACAAACCTTTTCGGGAGATGTAACTGATTTGTCCTTGGGAATCTTTTTTTCGAGGGCAACAAGGTGTGTGGGCCATGCCACGTAACTGCCAATAGCGTCGCTTAAGAACTTCATATCTCCATCGTTGTCCGGTATGGGCAACGGTGCAGTTGGTTCGAAAGCAACCGTAGGCGATACTTTGACATGGCCCGCGGGGATCGGAATATTGTGCAATACTTCTCCCGAAGTATTGTGCAATATTCCTTTTCCCACCTTCCGTTGAGTCGGCGAGGACAAGTATAGGACACATGTAGTGACACCCTACATCAATAGTTAAAACATAAGTACAGTTAATATATAAGTTTGTTTAATACATAAGTAATTACATAAGCAAGTAAGTAGTAAGTAATTAATTACCTCGGGAATACTCTTCAAACCGACGTTGCAACTCCCGGTTTCACTCTCCATTTGTATTTCAGGTTGGAGCTGAACCGGAAGTTGCTTGTCTTTATTCGTATTCACCAAGAGTGCCACTTGCTCCGATAAGATTCTGAGCTTCTCTAATACTTCCTCGTTGGAAGGTTTTTGGCGCTTCTCTTGAGGAAAAAAGCTTTTGGGAGTTACGCCAAATCCTTTCCCCCTCACTCGACCGGAATACTCAGGGACATTAAACACTTTCCCAAGAATGTCCCTGCACGTATCCTTGTTGCCCTCTTGAGTTTCAGAACTTTGTTCAATAGTTTCCTAAAATACATGTAACATTAAAAAGATAAGTTCAATAGCATTTTTAAAATACAATATTAAAAAATATTAAAGTGATAATATACTTACACAAAGTTCTACAACTTTCTTGACATTTTCATTATCAACCACTCCTTCTTTGTTAACACGCGCTTCCTTCCATAAGATATGACGACCCAAGGGTTGATCGGCTTGGGTGTCTTTTCTCTATTCGTTAAAATCATAAACAAAATAATACAAATTAGTTACACACTATAGTTTATAATACAAATTACAAGTGATGTTTAATTACTTACAATTTTTTGTTCAAGGCGTGCATATCCCATACGTGATTTCTTGTATGGGTGTTTTGGGTTGCTTGCCCGTTCGCGATTTGCCTTACTAATATTCTATATAAAAAAAAAATAGCAATTGTGTAAAAATTTAAAATACGCTACGAATATGAATAATAAAACACAAATGCTAATAAATTAATCACTTACGACAAACGCCGGGTCAGAACGTTTGGAAACAAATGCACTCCATTCATCCTTTGATATATAATGTTGATATATCTTTGGAGGTTCAGCATTTGTGTTTCCTTCTCTATCTTTTAGATAGAAATTTGAGAGATGGGATCTAAATCCACGATGGATTTTCCCAGCAACTCTCAAAACATATGACTTTCGTTCCTCATCAAGAACAAAAGTGGTCTGCAATGAAAACAATTATAAGTAATGTATTTTACAGAAAAAAAATTATAAATGACAAAAGAGTAGATCAAAATATTTACTTGAATGTCATTCCAGATGATATCTTTGGCATCCTTCAACGCCTTATCTCTCCAGTTGTCTATTGTTATTGGGACATTTTGACGAACAACAGCCCCAATGTAGCTTACAAACATGGAGCTGTTGGGGTCAACTGGCTGACCACTCTCGTTCCAGCCAACCTAATAAACTCATATAGTAAGTACATGCCCTAAACCCTAAAAAAAGATAAAAAAACACACAGCAAACAGAGTATATATAGTATACCTCAAATTTAATGCCACTGCTCCGTGCTTTAATCACCCTTTGCATGATAGTTGCACCACGTTTGACTTCTTTTTCGTAAGTCTTAGAGGTGCCAACTTCTTCATTTTGAACTTCTAAATCTTTGTTTGTATCCATTTAACTACAACAAGTTCAACATGCACTTTAGTATAACATCAACAAGCTCAACATGGATCATGCATTATTATAAACAAACTCAACATGTATCAGTATATCTTAAAAAAGCTCAACATGCATTCTAATGATTACAAAAATTTAATAACATCAATACCTGAATAATGATGGTTCGAAGAAAGACGAAATGCAAAGAAAAGAGGGTTTGCAGAAAGTTCACAGAAATATGGTTCACAGAAATACGGTTTGAAGAAATACGTAATGAGGGTTACGTATTTCAATGAAAATATATTGTGTGAAATGGGAGAGATGATCTTGGATGGAAATAAGGTTCGAAATGAAGGAGATGATCGTGGAAATAAGGTTCGTAAAGGACGGGATGATAGGGTTTGCAAAAGAAGAGAAGAAATGAAGGTTGAGATGAAGGTTACGTAATGAAGAGGAAACTGAAGAGGTAACTGTTATATATACGTAACACTTTTACAGCGCTTTTTATAAGCCTTTTACAGCGCTTATTTTGTAAAGCGCTCTAAAAGGCTTCTTTAGTTAAATTTTTAAAAGGCTCTTTTACAGCGCTTTTTTCAAATAAGCGCTGTAAAAGACCTCCGTGTGTTATTATGTTATTTGAATGCCTTTTACAGCGCTTTTTTCAAATAAGCGCTGTAAAAGACCTCCGTGTGTTATTATGTTATTTGAATGCCTTTTACAGCGCTTTTTTCAAATAAGCGCTGTAAAAGACCTCCGTGTGTTATTATGTTATATGAATGCCTTTTACAGCGCTTTCACACATAAGCGCTCTAAAAGGCTTCTTTAGTTAAATTTTTAAAAGGCTCTTTTACAGCGCTTTTTTCAAATAAGCGCTGTAAAAGACCTCCGTGTGTTATTATGTTATATGAATGCCTTTTACAGCGCTTTCACACATAAGCGCTCTAAAAGGCTTCTTTAGTTAAATTTTTAAAAGGCTCTTTTACAGCGCTTTTTTCAAATAAGCGCTGTAAAAGACCTCCGTGTGTTATTATGTTATTTGAATGCCTTTTACAGCGCTTTTACACATAAGCGCTCTAAAATGTCTCTTTATGTTAATTTTAAGAGGCTCTTTTACAGCGCTTTTCCCAAATAAGCGCTGTAAAAGACCTCCGTGTGTTATTATGTTATATGAATGTTTTTTAAAGCCTTTTACAGCGCTTTTCCACATAAGCGCTCTAAAATGTCTCTTTATGTTAATTTTAAAAGGCTCTTTTACAGCGCTTTTTCCAAATAAGCGCTGTAAAAGGCCTTATTGTTTTTGTGTTTTGTTATGTTATGTTATTTTTTAAACAAGCTCAACATGCATGCAAAACCCACATAGTAGTAACTGGTCACCACAAAAATCCCTTCCTCTTCACCAAACTCTTCTCCTTTTATGCATCTTCTTCACAAACATCAAAGCTTACTCTTTCACAATTCAATCTCCACCTCAACACCCTTTTTATCTCTTTACATTCTCTTTCCTTCTTAAATCGAAACTTAATTGGTATTCAGGATCATTGCCATGTTGCGAAAAATGGGTTTGTGTCTGGTGTTTTTGGGGATTCCCATGATGCGTACAAGGTGTTTGAAGAAATGGGTTTGTGTCTGATGTTTTTTGGATTCCCATGATGCGTACAAGGTGTTTGAAGAAATGGGTTTGTGTCTGATGTTTTTTGGATTCCCATGATGCGTACAAGGTGTTTGAAGAAATTAGGTGTCTGATGAATATTATTTTTAAAGCTTTTTTACAGCGCTTTGTCAAATAAGCGCTGTAAAATGTCTTTTTTACTCACTTTCAAAAGAGTCGTTTACAGCGCTTTGTGTGAAAAGCGCTGTAAAAGGTATAAAACACTCATTATTTTATTTTTAAAAGGATCTTTTACAGCGCTTTTTAAGATAAGCGCTGTAAAATGTCTCTTTATTTTATTTTTGTGTTTGGTTTATTTGGGTTGGGATGACATTAAAAACCTTTTTATCATTGTTTATTGGATTAAAAATATTGTTATCATTGTCTTTATCACAATACTTTAGGAGATGATGAATTATTAGAAATGAGTATTCTGAAGAATCTATATATATATATGCACTGAGCAAAAGAGAATCTCTCTATTCAGTTCAGTTCAGTTCATGTAAATTACTAATTTATATTCAGTTCAGTTCATGTAAATCAAGCTAAATATAAAACACTCATTGTTACATGAACTTGGTATAAAACACTCAAATCAAGCTAAATATAAGCAGAAAATAAATTAATCAGAAAATAAATTAATCAGAACTTAGTATAAAACACTCAATTCAGATTACATGCATATTTACAATAACACAGTTCAGATTACATGCATAGCTTATATAAAACAATTAAACATATATATACATTAAGATGCCCTTCTTCTTTTCCTGGTGACATTCACATTTGTTTGTCCATTTACAATACGAAACGATGGATTAATCCAAATTCCCTCATCATGATCATCTCTAAGATATAAACCATCATCAGTTGAATCAATTTCATGTGGTTGTTGTGATGTTGCAAATAAAAGATCATTACCAACATCTTCATCATTATTGTTATCATCACTTATTTTATTGGTCGATAGGACAACAGACCATTTATCATTAGAAGGATCAGTGACATAAAACACTTGTTGAGCTTGCGATGCTAAAATAAAAGGCTCGTCTTTGTATCCCACCCTATTAAAATCGACAAGCAAGAATCCTGACTCATCAATCCGAACGCCATTATTATTATCGACCCACTTGTAACCAAATATGGGAACACGAAACATTGTGTAGTCTAACTCCCATATGCGCTCGATAACCCCAAAATATGATAGATTTGCATATATTGGGTTTTTGTCTTTTGCACTTGAGACATGCATCGCTTCAGCTACGAGAGTGACTCCACTATTTTGCATAGTGGTCTGATCATCTTGTTCTTTGGTATAAAATGTGTAGCCGTTAATAACATAACCAGTGTAAGAAAAGACATGTAAGCTCGGACCATTTGCTAGCCACCTCAATCTATTTGAAATTGATTCGGGGTCTATATCAAATTTTGACATTATGTGATTTTTTAACCATGTTACAAAACTTCGATTGTGCTCTCGAGTTATCCAATTTTGATTCCTATTCATGTTTAACCATGTTGTTGTTTTTGAGAACGATTTCATTGTGAAGAAGACAACAATTTATCTCATATATGATGAGTTCATTGGCAAAAAGTTGGAGCTATATAATCTACCGGATGAAAATGAATGCATGAGATTCTCTACTCAAGAAGAGCCCACTGATGACTTCAATCAGAATAAAAGAAGAAGAATCAAGTGGAATGAAAGATGGTAAAACAGTGATTGGGTAAAATTCAATTGTTATAGTGTCTACCAACATTTATATTGGTAACAATTGTTTTCCATTTTTGGCTGAAGTTTTTAGATTTTTTGTCCATTATGAAATTTTTTAATCATTAACATAGGTGAAATATTATAATTTGTTCAGTTACAATTCTTTCATGTCATATCTAGTTTGTGACTAATTGTATTACCAACTTTGAGAGAGTGTACAAACTTTTTTCCTCGAATTAATTTTGTGTATTTGAATTCTCATAAGAGAAAGTTAAAGTTAATTTTCCCTTATAACATGAATGATCTGAATTAAAAAATTTAGGCAAAACCTCTCACGATCTTTTATTTTATTTAATTTTAACCGTTTATACTTTTATTATATTTTTTCTATTTAGATTTTTTTATTGCATAGCAATGAGATTTTAGTAATCTGAAGTTCGATTTATTAGTGAATAAAATTTGATCAACAATTATTTTATTAAGATTTAAATTCAGATTCTCTCAAATAATTTATTAAATTTATTAATCATTTAATTTGATCATTTATCTTTTGTAATACACATAAAATTTATTTTTCCCATTATTCCAAGTTAGTTTATTATGTTATAAATAATGTATAATGAATGCTTAAGTTAATAAAGTTATTTAATTTTATGGTACAGATTGATTAGGAAATTGTTTGATTGACATTTCATCGTGTGTAATATATGTTGAAGATATATAGGTGTTGAGTTTGGTTGGTTATTTATTCAATTATTGCTCTTGTTGGATCCATTGACCTTGTGCTGGCAACAATGCTGCTCAAGTGAGGGATAGCTGTTGCGCGGCTTCATTTCCGTGAAATAATAACATTTTTTATTTGGTATATCAATAATTTTAAATTGAGATTAATTTTCATATATCATCGATATAAAAAATTTTACAAAGTCGATGAATTAAAACTAACATAAATTATTTTATAAATAATTTTAATAAAATTAAATATTTTTAATAATTTATATTAGTAATACATATAAATTAAATTCTTTTTAACTTAGTTTGTCAATTTTGTAAGATTGTTTTCTTATAATTTAAGTTAATGTCAAGTTTGAAACAATAGCCAACTTTAAAATTATAAAAAATAAATGTAAGATTTATTATAGATATATATATAAAATAAAATAAATAATGTAACTAGTAATTTATAAACAAATTTAGAGACTCCTCGAAGAAAATATTTAGAGACTTATGTGAAAATACTTATTTGAATAAAATAAAAGAAAAAAAAAGAAATAGAAAAATGATTTAAGTTAAAATTAGCTCCAAATCATTTTTTTGGTGGATGATTAAAAAAAAAAGGAAGAGGAGAGTAGAAGGAATATTGAGAGTGGGCTAGGTTGTCTTAACACGTGTAAATTGTTTAATAACTTTGTAAGGAACTATTAAATGTTACATATATTTCAAATTCGTAACCAATTTTGTGAAATGTATGAAATTTGATAACTTGGTCTTTATATATATTATGGAATTTCATTATAATTCATTTTTGTCCATATTTGAGATTGGGATTTGGGAGGCACAAATGGTCAACACAAGCAAACAATCATATTTCTTACTTTTTATTTTAAATGAAAAAAAAAAAATATCTTAAAAAATAGAAGACGTGATGCCACGTCTAAATTTCATGCTCTTTTTTCTTATACAACGACGATCCATAATCACGTTAAATACTGCCTCTGATTTGTACCTATCTCATTTCACACATGTTTATTCTTCTTACCTCTTTCTTTCTTTCTTCTTGATTTGGGAGTATTTTCTTCCTTAAATTTACATCAATTAAATTCACGTCAATCACATGAATTGAGTTAAGTGGAAAAAAAAAGTGTAACTAATTTTGTGATTCAATAAACAATTAGTTAATCAATTATCTTTGATCTGATGCATTATGTCTTCCAATGATCGCACATCAACTAGAATCCATGAAGTGTTTCTAAGTTTTAGAGGAGAAGATACTCGTGCATCATTTACTTCACATCTCTACGCTTCACTTCAAAACGCAGGAATTACTGTTTTTATAGACGATGATTCGCTTGAAAGAGGAGATCAAATTTCAACATCAATTACTCGAGCAATCGAACAATCTCAAATTGCTGTTATAGTTTTCTCAAAAAATTATGGAGATTCACGATGGTGTCTCGATGAATTGGTGAGAATCACCAAGTGTCGAAGCACCATAGGTCAAGTTGTTTTGCCAGTGTTCTACGGTGTAGATCCATCGGAAGTTCGTCATCAAACAGGTGAATTTGGAAAAGCGTTTCTAAGTTTGTTGAGTAGACTTTCAAATAACGAACGGAGTTGCAATCTTTATGCAAAAAAGACAAACTTAAAATTCGACTTTTCGAATTTGGTGTTGGAACAGAGATGGATAGGGGCACTTCAAGATGCAGCAGGGCTTGCAGGATTTGTTGTGCAAAATTCCAGGTAATTCGATTAAACAACCATTCATTTTTTCCAACAAATGTATTCTATATGAATTTGAATTTATTACGCTTGACTAAAATTCCATCTGAAAAATCTAAATTGTGCTATCAAAGATTAAATGGTATACATTTTAAATTTAGATTTTAATTGTTTTTAAAGTTAAAAGTTAAACTTAAAATTTGAAACGTTCAATCTCAATTGGATAATTTGAATGTGTCTGATTGCACTACGTTAGAGATTGTTAGATTGTTGACTATAGTCAATTTCAATTTATCCTATTTTCCGAAAAAGTAGTCAATGGTTTGGTTCAAACTCTGAAAGAGTTTAATAGAAATGGTTCATACTTTAATCTATGTAGCTAACAAATTCTCGCTTGTTGGACTAACTAGTAACATTTGTTTATTAAAAAAAAATCAAATACTCTATATTTCCAATGTAAAATATTTCAAAGATTAAAATAAAAACACAAACAAAAGTAAAAAAATGATATCTTAACGAAAACTAAAACAAAAACAAAAAAACTTTTGAAAAAGCATAGTATTCTCTTGAATTATATTTTAACTTTTTTGCATTTTTATCAGTTCCCCGTACTTTTGACACATAAATACATTGATATTTACCTATATGTATATAAATATATTCAATGATATATATAATTCTTTATTTGAATTTTTAAATAGGAACGAACAGGAGGCTGTCAAGGATATTGTTAAAAAAGTTACAGGTTTGCTAAACAAGACAGACTTGTTTATTGCCAATAATCCAGTGGGAGTTAGACTTCGTGTACGAGATATGATACAACTGTTGGACATTCAACAATCAAATGATGTTATACTACTAGGAATGTGGGGCATGGGTGGCATTGGCAAAACAACCATTGCAAAAGCCATTTATAATCAAATTGGCCGCAGTTTTAACTATAGAAGCTTCCTTGCAAATATTAGGGAGATATGTGAACAAAATGTTGGGCAGGTGTCTTTACAACAACAACTTCTATTTGATACTTGTAAGGAAACAAAAACCAAGATACAAAACATTGAGGCAGGAAAAATTATATTAAAGGATAGACTTCAAAATAAAAGAGTACTTGTTGTTCTTGATGATGTGAGTACATTAGATCAATTGCATGCTTTGTGTGGAAGTCGTCAATGGTTTGGTTCGGGGAGTAAAATAATTATCACAACTAGAGATATGCAAATACTCAAAGGGGATAGAGTTGACCAAATATATAGAATGAAAGAAATGGATAAAAGTGAATCAGTTGAGCTTTTTAGTTGGAATGCATTCAAGCAAGCGAAACCCAGAAAAGAGCTTGCTGAATTTTCCTTAGAAGTTGTCGAGTATTCTGGGGGATTGCCGCTAGCTCTCGAAGTCCTTGGGTCATATTTGTTTGATCGAGGGATACCTGAGTGGAAATCTGTATTGGACAAACTCAAATTAATTCCAAATGATCAAGTACAGAAGAAATTAAGAATAAGCTATGATGGTTTAAAAGAGGATACTGAAAAAGAAATATTCCTTGACATAGCTTGTTTCTTCATTGGGATGGCCCGAAATAATGTTGTACATATATTAAACGGTTGCGAACTTTATGCAGAAATTGGAATAAATATCCTTGTAGAGCGAAGCCTTGTGACTGTTGATGGTAAGAACAAGCTTGGAATGCATGATTTGTTGCGAGATATGGGAAGGGAAATCATTCGTGAGAAATCACCAAAGGATCCTGAGGAGCGTAGCAGATTATGGTTTAGTAAGGATGTACTTAATGTACTATTAGAAGAAACCGTAAGTACTTCTTATACATTTGTTTTCTATTTTGGACTAAACAAAACCTAGTTTGGTTGTGAATCATATTTTATGAGTACATTTTTAAGATTAATATGTTTTGATGTTTATCACATGAACATAAAAATTAGTTTAATTGTTTTTATAAAAAAAATAATTTGGTTGTGAATTATATTTTATAGGGAACAAAGGTTATTGAGGGTTTGACTTTGAAGTGGTCCAAAACTAATGTAAAATGTTTTAGTACTAAAACATTTAAGGAGATGAAGAAACTCAGACTACTTCAACTTACTGGAGTACAACCAACTGATGGGGATTTTGAGTACCTTTCAAAAAAATTGAGATGGTTTTCATGGAATGGATTTCCTTTAAAATACTTACCTACAAGCTTTTATCAAGAAAATTTAGTTTCCATTGAGTTAGAATATAGCAATATCAAATTTTTGTGGAAAGAATCTCAGGTATTAATTTTGATTTCAATTTAATATACTTCTTTATTCTATGGTTATTATAACATAATTTTCATCTTTGTTTAAGTCAATCTTTCTAATTTTGAATTTTCATTAGCGAACATTTTATAAATATTCAAATTGTGAAACATATTATAGATTTTTTATAAATAATAATTGATCTAAATTTCAAAATTACGATCACTATTTTTTCTAACCCTTAACAACGGAACTAGGAAACATGTTTAAATTTGAATTGATGTCAAATGTAAAATTATTTAACATTGTTATCCACTAATGTGTTAGCATGAACCAAAATTAGAACAAAACTTAGATATAGTAGCATAGGTATAATGTCTATTGTTCTTTGTTGGTTATACATACAAATGCCACTAAAACTTATTCCCTTAAAATTAGGAGAAAGTAGTTCAGACAATTTTTCATAGTAAAACAGTAGGAACAGTGCCTAGAGGACTGAATTTAAGTTTTATTTTGCTTGAAATTAAAGTTCTAGAAGATTATTAATATTTTTATTCATATATTTAGTGTGTTGCATGGAAGCTCCTTCAACTACCGCAAACAAAAGATAAAGTTACAACCTAAATTTGTGTAGAAACTTTGATATAGTAAAAAAAAAAAAAAAAAAGGAAGCTAATTTTGACTATTCAATGAATGACTTTAGATTACAATGTTATCTATCATTTCAATTTTTTTAACTATGCGCACAATGCTTAAGACACGACTTAATAATTTATACGACATTGTATATGGAAGTGACACTGCCTTAATGTAAATATTTTTATTTTTATTTTCATCGGCCAGTAATTGAATTTACTTTCATTTATCTATTTATTTATGATTCTTGCCTAAGTTTTCTATGTTACATTTTTGTTCTTGCAGCGGCTAGATAATTTGAAAATTCTCAATCTTAGTCATTCTTATTATCTCGTACAAACTCCAGACTTTTTAAACTTGCCTAAACTTGAACAACTAATACTCGTAGATTGTCCAAGGTTGTCTCAAGTTTCCCAAAGTATTGGACATCTCAATGAAATTGTTCTTATAAATTTTCAAGACTGTACTAGTCTTAGAAGCCTTCCAAGAAGTATCTATAAGTTGAAATCTTTGAAAACTCTCATTCTTTCTGGGTGTTCAATGATTGACAAGTTGGAAGAAGACATAGAACAAATGAAATCTTTAACCACCTTGATTGCAAACAACACTGCAATAAAAAGAGTTCCATTTTCAGTAGTAAGGTCAAAAAGCATTGGATATATTTCTTTGTGCGGCTATGAAGGATTTGCGCGTGATGTGTTTCCATCTATCATTAGGTCTTGGATGTCACCAACAGATAATCTCTCATCCCAATTTAAAAAATCTTCTATCATGTCATGTCTTGTTCCTTTCAATGTAGCACATAGTAGATCCCACGAACTATCATCGATTTTCAAATACCTTCCAAGTCTTCGAAGTCTTTGGGTGGAGTGCAGCTCAGAACTTCAACTTTCTCAAGATGCAGCCATAATTTTGAAAGCCTTATATGCCTTAAATTATAAGGATCTGAAACCAACTGAAACTACATCCAAAGTATCAAGAAATTCCTTGAAATCTATTTTCATTCAAATGGGAATGAATTGTCAAGTTGCCAATATTTTGAAAGAGAAAATTGAACAGGTTACACTCATTCTCCCTTGCATGTACTTTATTGTTAATATAATGTTCAATCTAATTTTGATCCTATATTCTCTTGTACAGAATATGCTTGTTAATGGGCGTGGTAGGTTTTTGTTCCCCAGTAATAGTTATCCAAATTGGTTAAGCTTCAATTGTGATGGTTCTTCTGTAATATTTGAAGTTCCTCAAGTGAAAGGGCATAACTTGAAGTCATTGATGTGCATTGTTTATTCTTCAACTTCGGATAACATAACATCAGATGGCCTTAAAAACGTGTTGGTGAAAAATTACACAAAGGCCACAATTCAGCTCTATAAGAGAGAAGCATTAGCCTGTTTTGACAATGAGGAGGGGCAGAGTGTAGTATCAAGTATAGAACCTGGAAACAAGGTGGAGGTTGTTGTTGTTTTTCAGAATGGTTTCATTGTGAATAAGACAATAGTTTATCTTGTATATGATAAACCAATTGGCAAAAATGTGGAGTTGTGTCATGTCATTGCTCGTAATGGTGATGAAAATGAATGTGCTTCCAAGAGGAAATCTACTCAAGACTTCAATAAAAATAGAAAGATTGGAAAACAATGGTTGGGAAAAAATCAATTCTTATGGTGGCTGCAAATCTTTATATTGGCAACAATTGTTTTCTACTTTTTGCTGAAGTTTCTTGGTATTTTATCTCTAATTAATAACATTTGTTAATCCTAAAGAAAGGTGAATTTTTTTAATTTGTTCTATTGCGATTCTTCCTGGTCATCTTTAGTTTTTCACAAGTAATTCTAATTGTATTACCAACTTTGACAGACAAGTACTCGATTTTGAATCTTATTATATTGTACTTATAAACATTGCTTTCATATTTATTTCTGCTAGCATTTCAAATTTTGCAAGTACCTCAGTGAAAGTTTTCCAAATAGTAAAGTTGTGAAGCATATCGTTTTTTGTTATCAAACATTAGGAGTTGATTTTTAACTTTTCTAAAAAATTAAATGATCTGAATTTTCATAAAGTTAATTTTCCCTCGTAGCATAAATGATCTGAATTAAAAAATTTAGGTAAAAACTATCTAAATTCTTTATCTTCTTTATTTTTAATAGTTCATACTATTGTTTAGATTGTTTTTAACTCATAGTAACCGTGGGGTGGACTCATTCCTTAAGTGGAATCCACTAATTTTATAAATATTACTATTATTAAAAATAATATATGTGGTTTAGTGGATTTGGCTTATGTGAAGAAAAAAAAAAGATTTGAAATTCCTATTTTAGGAAGACAAATGAAATTGTACTAAAGAAGAAGAGAAGAAATAACAAGGTTTGGTTCCATGTGTGTAGCAAACTTCTTTCGTTTTATCTACAAATTTAGTATCTTACTTCTATTCTCTATTGTTATTATGAAGACTATGGTATATTCATTAATTATTATAGTAGAAGTTTTTACTAGACTAGGTCCCGTAGTTTATATTCTCTCAATTTGAGGGAAATTTTCGGTTAAAAATTGTGCCTCATTAATTTTCTGTCAATTATTTTTGTTCTGTTGAATTGTATTTTCTATTTTGCCATTTATCTGTGGGAAAAAATATTTCGCATTATTGAGATAGTTATATGTGATTTTTCCCAACGAGGTTCTAGTCATTTGAAGTTCAGTTTAAAAGTAAGAAA
>NC_021161.2:2710306-2747075 GCF_000331145.2 Cicer arietinum
CTTTTAAGAAATATAACATTATTACTTTTTTCTTTCTTTCTTTTGTGTATATGCATTTAACTCTTATGACCGCACAAGATCCTTTTTCATTGATAACTCTTACAACTTTATCTTTTTTCTAATAACTACTATGTTGCTCTAATTATGGTATCTGTATAATATTGGTGCTATTTTTTAATAAATATCTTAGCGATTAATTTGTTAGTGGAGATCGAATATTTGATGTATTTTTTTAATATTTTTTAATTTATTAATCAAATTATCTAGACGAGACGAGACTACAATTAATAATGATTTGGTTAATTATCAAGATTTAAGGAAGTGAGAAGATATTATGAGAGTTGAGAAATGCGTATAAAAAACAAATTAGTCTGAGTATATATAGAATACAACCACAACAAATTAGTCGAGAAGTAGAAGTGTAGGTTGCAAAAACGGATTCTCAAAGCTTCGAAATTTTGTCTTTAATAAGAAGATAATGATTAAAATAAATTTGTTTGAATAAGAAGAAAGTTCAACTTTTAAAGGAAAACTTTTTACATATATTTCTTTATTTTTTTACATGATAAATACACGTTTCTATTTGTACACCTCTTATAATGGTTTTTTTTTTTTTTTTTTTTATAGAAAGATACACACCATATAAAGTTACAAACTCCTCCACGTTTCTATTTATACTTTTATCTATGTAAAAAACCCTCCTACCTAATTAAAACCAAATCCACTCCAGATATGACTAACAATTTTATTTTCCAAAGAGGACGGCTATATGGGTTGACCATATAAATAAAATCAACATAATAACTTTTTTTTTGGTACTTTTTTATTTATAAAAACTCTAAAAATTCAACCAATCTTTAAACAAAATTAATTTCAAAAAAATTCGTAATTCAAATATTCAAATAAATGTTTATCTATATCTCTAACAACCAAACAACACCAAATCCATCAAATAAAGAATTCATACTTTAAGATTTGATCGTCAAATCACCAAGATATTTACTAAATCTTGATTGTTTTTGATGAATTTGATAATGTTGGAGATGAAAATATGATTTTATTTAAAAAAATTGATGAATTTTCTGTAAAAAAAATGTTAATGTTGATATTTTAAGACATAAATCATCAAATCGTTACTTAAAATTAAATAAATGACGAAATCAAAAAAAATAAAATAAATGACTGCATTGTTACCTAAAATTAAGTTAAGCGCATAAAGTATTTTACTTAAAAAAATTAGGATAAGAGGATGGTGCCTCAATCCAAATCTTCTTTCAATAACACTAGAGAAGATCTTATATCTAACTTTTTATCGTTAGATCAATATCTAACTTTATAATTGGTTTAAATTTACAAAAAAAAAATTACAGGAACAAAAATAAATAAATAAATGCTAACCGAGACTAAATATATATTTGAACATTTTTTATGATAATCGGACAAACAAATGATGAAATATAAGATTTCAAATGTCTAAATAAATTTTATTTTTTATAAATCAACATTTATTTGTCAAATTACTATTAAGAAAAACTTAAATATATGTTTAGTCTTTGTTATGGTTTTTTTAGTTTCATCTCTATAGTTTTTTTGTTATTGCAAATTTAACTCAAAAAATTCAATTGCTTTTTATAATAGTCGTTGCAGTTAATGACTATTAAAAAAAACTGACGTGAGAAAAAGATAAATAACAAACAAACAAAAATACAAATTTATATATATTTAATTCCTATAAGTTTATGTTTTATTTTTTTTATTTTTATCTTTGTAAATTTATATTTTTAGTATTCACTAACAGAGTTCTTTTATTCACAATTTCAAAATAAAATTAATTTTACAGAGACAATTATTTTAAAAAAATTACATAAAAAAAAAAACACAAACTCATGCGACCAAACATACATTTAAAAAATATATATATATATATATATATATATATATATATATATATATATATTTGTTGCTCCTAGAGACTAAATTCTCTATATGGCCCATTTGACGGAGATGATAGAATAGAGACATGATAGGATAAGGAGCAGGATATAGACAACATAGGATATGGATATGATAAAGAGTTAGCGTGTCATGTGTTTGATGTGCACATGATAACAAACTTGATAAAACTAGCTTATCATATTCATTATTTGATACACAACAGATAACCAAATAATATGATTTATATTGTGATAAAATAACATCAAAATAACATTCATATATTTTTTTATAAAAAAATTAAATAATTTAGAAAGTAATTTTATATACTTGAAAAATTAAAAAATGCTAAAAACATATATTATTAAAACTTCCAACATAAAAGTATCAACATTTTATTATTATTATTCATCAATACAAAATAGAATATCAATACATCATAACACATAACATAGACAACAAAAGAAAATAATTATTATTTTCCATCAATTTTTTTTAAAATATCAATCAAAGTTTATTATTAGTAACTATATACAAAAACAATTAATATAGAACTTAAACATCAAAAATGATAAAGAAAAATGGAAAATATGAAAAGAAAAAAAAATTGAAAATTCTCTGAATTAAAGATTGTTTTTTCTACTTTTCAATATGAACACAAACATAACTTTTATGTAGTAAAATAAAATAAATTAGAGAATAACCAAAAAATAGCATGACAAATATAAAAAGTGAAAATCAATCAAAAGTCAACAATTATAAAATCAACTTAATATCAACAACAGAAAATATTATAAATAATATTATAAATATCAAAAGTCAACAGTAAATTAAAAATCAACCTACCAGTACATTTGAGTAGACTCATAATTTGTACTATATTCCTCTCTCTTTTATAAGAAACTATTACTTTTTTATATATATTAAAAAAGTAGTTAATAAATTTAATATGTAGATCATTATAAATAACATTTGTACTTTCTTTTGACAAAAAATAATATTTATATTTAAATGTATCAAATTTGATTTTTGATATTTTAAAATAAATAAATAATTATATAAAAATATTTTTTTGCAAAAAATAATAAATACACTGAATAAAAAAAAATACTTATATTTGAAAATAATTTATTTTCATAAATATTTATAAATTAAAGACATATATAGTAATTAATCTCTATTGCATAACTCGTTAAAAATTCGAAGTCAATTTTGTTTTTCCAATCAAATTTTCTATATATATATATAGAGCAAGATTTTAGAAAGAAAAATCATATTTAAATAAATCATAATATGCCTTTCATTGTTAGGAGCAATTATTTAATATTATTAAATTTCATTTATATAATTTCCATTAAAGTAGTGAGAATAAAATATTGTATTCATCAAATTTTTAGTATATATTATTGCTTTGGACAATGGTTGCCATATGCTATAAACATTTATTTCTTTCTTTCTTTCTTTCTTTCTTTCTTTCTTTCTCCTTTACAAAATAGATAGAACATGGCACAACAAGAATCATTAAAAATTGTTGAAGTTTGTAACATTGAACCAATTCATGAAACAACAGAATCTTTTCAATCTCCAACCTCACTTCCACTAACTTTCTTTGATCTTTTATGGTTAAGATTTCCACCTGTTGAAAGACTCTTCTTCTATGAATTCACAAAAAACTCAACCATTTCTTTCTATGATTCCATTCTTCCAAATCTCAAACACTCACTTTCACTCACACTTCAACATTTTCTACCTCTTGCTGGTAACATTATTTGGCCAAATGATTCTTCAAAACCAATCATCAACTATGTAGTTGGTGATTCTGTTTCTTTCATTGTTGCTGAATCCAATTCAAGTTTCAAAGATCTTTCTTCTGATCATTGTGATGCTTCACAAAGATATCACTTGATACCCCTTTTGAAAACTTCTTATGAAAAAGCTTCTTTGATCTCAATTCAAGTCACTTTGTTTCCAAACTTTGGTTTTTGCATTGGAATCACCACACACCATGCTGCTTTAGATGGAAAATCTTCAACCACTTTTATGAAATCATGGGCCTTTATATGTTCTAACTTCGATCAGACTTTACTTATTTCTCAGTCGAATTCTGAATTAGCAGTGCCAATTTCTTCTGAAAAATCACAATCATTACCTGAAAATCTAACACCTTTTCTTGATAGATCAATGATACAAGATCCTAACGGAATCGATGAAGCATTTGTGGAAGCTTGGATGAAGCAAGGTGGACCAAACAATAAAAGTCTCAAAGTTTGGGATATTCCTTGTACAATGAAAAATGATGCAATGAAAAGTTTATTTGAACTAACACCTTCAAATATTCAAAAGCTTAAGCAACATGCAAAAAATGAGATGAAAAAAATGAATGTTATAAATTTGTCATCTTTTTCAGTTACATGTGCATATGTGTTATCATGTTTAGCAAAAGCAGAAAAACCAAAAGTTGATAAAGCTATTTTCATATTTAGTGTTGATTGTAGAACAAGATTGGACCCTCCAATTTCTACTATGTATTTTGGAAATTGTGTTGCAGGACAAAAGATTGTGTTTGAGACAGAGAAATTAGTTGGTGAAGATGGATTTTTTGTTGCTTTGGAAGAGATTAATGAAAGTTTGAATAGAGTTAAAGATGGTGAAGTTTTGAATGGAGCAAAAAATTGGCTTTCTCATATGTTTAAAGGAAGTGAAAGTACTAAAATTTATTCTATTGCTGGATCACCAAGGTTTGAAGTTTATGGTATTGATTTTGGATTTGGAAAGCCTAAGAAAGTTGATATGACTTCAATTGATAAAACAAGAGCTTTTTCTCTTTCTGAAAGTAGGAATGGTAATGGTGGAATTGAGATTAGTTTGGCTTTGAATAAGGAAGACATGGAAGCTTTTTCTTCCCTTTTTGTTCATGGACTTGAATCTATTTGAAGTTTGAATTTCTTTTTTATTTAAAAAGTTTAAATAAATTGAGTTTAGGAATTTGATCATACTCACAACAAACCACTCACAAATGATAAGTTTGAAATTTTAGTACTAGTTTGAAGGAAGCATAATTTGTTTGAGTATGTTTTAGGCAATTTGTGTTAGAGACTTTTTATTTTATTGGATGAATAAATGAAAAGTGCAAACATCTAGAGATTCTCTTGAGCTAGAGTACCCTTTGAAAGATGTATTCTATTTATTGGTTGTAATTCATTGGTGTAATTTAGTGGATTAAGAATGTTGGAGATTAAAATAAAATTTCAATAAACATGGTGGTGTGGTTGAAATCTAGTAATGTTTATAATAATATGACCAAGGTGAAATGCTAAGGAAGTTTTTTTTAGTTAAATACCAAAAAGTTAAAATACATTAAATCATGTAATTAGGATAAAGTAATATGTTTTTTTTCCTAAACAAAATTAATATGTTTCTGCTATATATAAAGAAAAATTAAATAAGTTATTTGTTTTTATAAATATACTATATTTTGTTTTTTGTTTATCGAAAAAATTTATTCAAACAATGGTCCATCAAATATTTTTTATCAAAAATTTTGGTCCCAACTTTTAAAATAGTTCATATGTATCGTTTGAATTTTAAAATTATTTTTGTATACATGTGTAGAATATTATAAGGATCTCTCCTATAAAAATTTAATTTTTTTTTAATAAATGACGAGTTAAATATGATTGTTTTAGACTTTTAGTATTTAAAAATTTATATTTAATTTATCTTTAATAAAAATTCTAAATATTATAAAAAAAATTCTTATAATATTCTAAATATTTTTACAAAAATTCAATTGATACGCATGACTTTATTTAAAATCACATACAAAAATTGTTCATAGAAATATTTAAGGAACAATTGTTCAATGAAATATTTTAGTGAAACTAAATTTTTTATCTTGTTCATGATGTAGATAAACATTGCAAAACTACCTACTTGAAGTCCCACAACATGCAATATTAAAAAATTTATTATTTAATTTACCTTTTGAAGTTCAATTAAAATATAGATCATAAACATTTACCTAAGAGATTTATGTTCTCATGGTTTTGTCTTCTTACCAAGTTTCTACAAATACATATATAAGATATTCCTATGAAAATATATTTGATAAACTGGGCAAGAAAGATTGTATAAGAAGTTTTTCTATCAAATGTTACTTCAATAACAGTAAGAGTTTGATCATAGAACGGTAATTTATTTTTAAATAAATATATAAAAAAAAAATTAGTTTTTAAGGTTTGCTCAGAATGCATTTGAAGAGTAGCTATGAAAATTAGATTTTAAGGAATCTTAGAAGTGAAAACTAATAAATACTTGAATCAAATTCATTGAATATTTTAAAAACCACCCATATGATATCCCTTCTAACAAAGCAACATCAATCAAAATATATGTTTCAACAGATTTTGTGAAAATACTTCCTTCCGTCTTAAATATAACTAAAAGTGGAGTAAAAAAATATTTATGTGTTTTAAATTTAAATTAAATATATTAACTAATTTTAAATCAGATACGTTAATTTTTTACTCTATTTTTGCTTAAATTGAAAACTAGAAGAAAATATCCGAGTGTAAGAGTTGCTTATTTTGTTTCTTAACTCATATGAATGCAAATTTAGTCTAACATGATCACTACACTTCAAAAAGTTGTTTATGCATTATTAAGTGACTTTGTTCTATCAAAGTGCTTTTATTGCTGTTTGGTGAGTTTACGTGTCATTTATTTTAGCAAGGTAATAATTATGGAACTCCATAAAGGACACAACTAATAGTAGAAAACAAAACAAGATTGATTGGGGTGTTTAGAATATCGCATGGTAAACAAAATACTATCTACCAAAATAATAATAATCTTTAATTAAATAGGTGAAAAGACTATGATTTAAATTATATATTTTTTAAAGAATATTTACTAGTAATTTTTTTCCTAATATTACTTAATATGATTATGTTACTTATTTTTTATGTCAAAAATAAGTTTAAAATATAATCAATGAACGATCTTAAATATGTCAATCCATTATAAAAAATATAGTTTATTTTCCAAAGAACATAGTATATCTCCTTTAATTTTACATAGTCTTTTGTTATTATCCTCACCGAATTGTACAATACCCTTTTAATCGAGAATTGATGTTGGTTGGATACAGATAATCTTGACATAATAGTACTTTTGTTAATTGCGTCCTATATTATATAAAGTTTTACTTTTGTTTGTCATATTTAATAAAAGGATTTCGATATTGAAATTAAGTTTTACTCTCGTTTGGTTTGTTTAATTAGTCTGATATGACTCTTATTTCATGGATCTTTACTACTTGAAACTCAATTCACTCAAAACTTAATCTTGTGTATTTTTTATTACAAAATCGTTGTGACCATATTTTGTTTTATGGTTGAACATGCTATATATTTGATGTCTAAAATTTTGAAGAAAAAGAAAAGTGTATACATTTGCATCCAGATTTATATAGCTTCAAGATGGACATACTATAAGTGTATGTTTTATTCAAAAGGGTATTTGGTCAATATTTGGTTTAGTGTGGCTAGGGATGGCAATTAGATCCATACTTAGTGGGTACCCGCAAAAAAAAACCGACAATGGATAGGGTAAAAACCTGCATAATGGGTTTGGGTAATTACCTGCAAAATTAAGCGGGTATGGGTATGGGTACGGGTACTATAGTACCCACTCCGTCCCGCCCCGCACCCGCACTTATATAAATATATTATTTATTTATTTAGTTATTTATTATATTAGTGTTTAGTTTAATTAATTGTTTTCTTTTTATGTTTTAACATCTGTTAATATCATTGGACCATTACAATATTTATAATTGAAACATAAACGTTTGCAAAATTTTTAAGAATGTGATTATGATAAATAGTAAATAATTGTGATTTTATAACTAATAGTTATATCTTATTAATCGTGACTTTATAATTATACTTGCAACTTTGTATCAATTATCTCAGATAATATTGTCGTATGACTTGCAATTTCACAAAATATTATTATAAATATTTAAATATGTATTGTAACGAGTGTTCATTTAAAATGTTGAGTTAGAAAATATTTTGGTTTATAATATTTTATGATTGAATTTAAGATATTTGAATAATTTTTAAATTTAATTACAATAATATCATTTATTTATCGATTTTTTTTAGTTAAAGTGTGGGTAACGGATATGGGTACGAGTACTTAAGTACCCAGAGGGTAAGGGTACGAGTATTAAAGTTGATACCCAAGAGGGTACGGACACATGTATGAGTATTTTTTTAAATTGTGGGTATGGGAACGGGTACTATAGTACCCTACCCCTTCTCATACTCTACCCATTGCCATCCCTAAGTGTGGCCATTATGATTTGCTGTTCAATGATTTTGGTGAATAATTGTCTCGGTATTTATGAATCCTCTTTTAATGATTTTAAAATCATCGATATCGAGTGCATTAAATTGTAAATTAGTATTTGAAATTTTTTATAATTTTTTGAAAATTAAGGATTGAGATGTGGTTATGATATAGATTTAATTTGATTTTGGTGATTTTTTAATTTTCAAATAAAAAATTATTAAATTTTTCTATATGGATAATAAAAATGTCAAAAGACACTCATTATATGACATCACTTATTACCAAAGTTTAATTATTGCATTGAGAATACCTCTTATAGTTAATACATGCAATTAAAAGATTGTGAAGTGATGATCCGTTTTGTGACTTGTTTAGTATTTTAATTTACAAACAAAGATAAGTTGTGCACATATAGGATAATTTATTTTTAATCCTTCAACTATTTGACCAAATTTAATCTCTACATGTGATGTGATGATAAACATATAACGATTATAAAAATTTATTGTTTATCAATATTAATTAAGTTTAATTGCAATTTTGATCCATTTATTATTAACAATTCACAGAATTGGTCATCCTATTTTAAAAGTCGACAGTTTTGTTTTATCCCTCAGATTTTTGAACTAAAAATATGTTTTTAGCGACATGACATACAATTATATGATATAGAACCATCTAGATGCATTAATTATTCATGTCATTAGTTAAATTAAAAATATGAAAAAAATTCTAAAGTTGAAAGCTAAGTTTTTACAACGTTGTATTCAAATTTCAATAATGTTAATTATTTTATATTGTCGTATCATATATCACATTATTTAAAGCATCACACGTCATTATTTTTTAGTTAAAAAATAAGAGAGAAACCAAAATTGTCGACTTTTAAAATAGGGAGACCAATTTTATAAATCAATAAAAATAGGGAAATTAAAATTATAATTAAATCTATTAATTCTTAGTGTTTGATTATTACCACAAAATACAACTAACAACTAATGTTATTGTCAAAAGACATTATATAAATGTTGCAATAGGTATTTTGGTGAGCATATTTTGGTACTTTTGCTCTCTTTAAACTAATGTTGCTTAAGTATATTTAATTAGGTTAATTCTAAAGGTTTCTAATTTTTTGTGTTAAAAAGAACATCAATCTTGTTATTGGATCTAAATCTTGTACAAGGATAGATAAACTCTAAAGTGTGAAATAAAAGAAAATAAAATAGTGTTCATTATTCAAAACAAAACAAAAAACAAAAGATAAGGTTTTCATTATTTAAGTATTTTTAGATTGATGATTTAAGTTATTTTTTTTAGATTTTCAAAAACTAAGCTTTCACTCTTATCTAATTTTTTATCTCTTTAGTTTCTTTTAATCACTATATTTCTTAGTCTCTTGGTCATTTAATTCCTTCTTCTATTCTTCACCATCTATATATATATATATATTTCTAAAAAGTATTTTAGATTTAAAAAATTGAAACTACTTCTGAAACTTTTCTCATCCTAAAAAATTACACGGCAGTAATTTCTTAGAAATTACTCTGCTAAAAGTCAAATCACCAATCGTCTTGCAAAAACTCAAACCAACATTTTTTTTTCATGACTTTACCGAGGATATTACCCAATCCTTAGAAATATTTTTCATGACATTTTTTGCTCAAAAATTATTTTGGACGAAATCGATTCTTAGAAAGTTATTCGAATGTAACTATAATCACATCACAATTATTCTTATAATCTCAAAATAACAAAAATAAATTAACATGACGCAACTAGGAATGACAAATAGACAAAGATCCAGTACGTATTCACACAAAAAAATCACAATTGATAGAGTAAAAACTCGCATAATGAGTATAGACATAGGGACGGATAATTACCCGCAAAATTAAGCAGGTATGGGTGCGAGTACTATAGTACCCACCCCGCCACGCATCCGCACTTATATAAATATATTATTTATTTAGTTATTTATTTATTTATTATATTAGTGTTTAGTTTAATTAATTGTTTTCTTTTATGTTTTAACATCTATTAATATCATTGAACCACTACAATATTTATAATTGAAACATAAACGTTTGCAAAATTTTTAAGAATCTGATTATGATAAATAGGTAAATAATTGTGATTTTATAGCTAATAGTTATATTTTATTAATCGTGACTTTATAATTATACTTGCAATTTTTGTATCAATTATCTTAGATAATATTGTCGTATGACTTGCAACTTCATAAAATATTATTATGGATATATTAAATATGTATTGTAATGAGTGTTCATTTGAAATATTTTGAGTTAGAAAATATTTTGATTTATAATATTTTATGATTCAATTTAAGATATTTGAATAATTTTTAAATTTAATCCCAACAATATTATTTATTTATCCATTTTTTTAGTTAAAATGTGGGTAATGTATGAGTACGGGCACTTAAGTACTCAGAGGGTAAGGGTGCGGGTATTAAAGTTGATACTCAAGAGGATACGGACACGAGTATGAGTATTTTTTTAAATCGCGGGTATGAAGACGGATACTATAGTACCATATTCAAACCCTACACATTCTCATCCCTGGGCGCAACAAACTAAATGATAAGATAAATTCTAGTAATGTGATCACATCATGTTCGTCACTCGTCAACTTCATCTTCAATTTTATCTTCTCATACCAACTCATCATCTATTTGCACAATATGTACAACCAGAAGCAGCCGCATAAAAAATAAAATAAAAACAAGTGAGAGTTTAAAATGTCAATAATATTATCATTTTTTTTTTTGCAAAAATTTCAAACAAAACCCATAAAGTTAATTATCATTATCAATATAATGCAAATTTCATCAAATTCATAACTTAAATCTTTAAATAAACTCATATTTTCATCTCTAACAACATCCAATAAAGAATGAAAATATGAGTTTATTTGAATATTTGAGTTACGAATTTTATGAAATTTGTATTATATTGAAGAATATAATTAATTTTATGGTTTTTATTTGAAAAATTTGATAATTTTTTGAATTTTTGAAAAAAAAGAAGGATAACATTGTTGACATTTTAAAACATAAAAGATCAAATTGTCACTTAAAATTAAAATAAAAAATCAAATCGGGAAAAAAAAAAAAGATAAATGACTAAAATGTTAATTGAAATTAAGTTAAGGAACTACGAGTGTTATTTGGCCTATAAAATACATTTATACTAATCATCAATTACTTCTTGATGTAGTGCCAATTAATTATAGGTTGATAGAAGTCACGTGCTACCATGCGATCAAAAGAGTCTTGACGTCATTTACTTTTTAGCATAATTTATCTTTCTAGTCATTTACTTTCAATGTAATTTACATTTTACGCACTTTACATTTCAATTATTTTAATTTTCTAATTTTCAGGTATTTTATTTTCATGCACATTGATTTTAAACTCAAGTTATTTTCACATCAAAGTTAAAATCGGTGTTTTTTTAAATTACAAAATTATTTTTAAAGATATTTCATCACATAATATTTTAGAGTGATCCGAAGATTTTTTCATACTATATGAGAAAAAGGTGTTATAAATGAGATAAGAGTTCAAACGATATAGCGACACTAATTAAACATCTCACTTGAGTCACTCAGATTTGACACAACGAGTTTCCCGATCCACTAGGCCACTATTTACACAACTCATTTCATTTTTCAACTGGGTTTTGATCCACATCTCCAAATAATATGTCGCCTAAGTAATTTATTCTCCTACTCCGCTATGTTGCCAAAAGCCTCCAAAATAAACTTTTAAATTGGTCAATCTAGAAGCAATTCTTTTTTTGATCAAAATATGCATGAAGGTTAGTCAATCTAAAGAGCATTAAAGGTGGGAGAAGAAACTCTCATCATTTTCATCACTCTCCTTAATAAATTCAAGTGGGTTATACCATCTCGCTTTTGTGGATGTTAGCTAATGAAACTCTAATGTAAAGATATAAATTCTTTTTTTAAAAGCAAAATCATCTCAAAATACTATTTGCTTTAAAATAAAATAATAACTTTACCTTATAGATTTTATAAAATAGTAAATAAGAGTCATAGTTGTTATAAAGAGTAAGCCCAATGCATAAACCAAAGTAAATTCCTAAAACAAAATTCTTGACTTTTTACTACTAAAAATAAATTTTAGCTGGTGTTGACTTTGGAAACTCGTAGAAATTATCACAACAAAGCTCGAAATCTCCAACTGAATGTTATTATACTTTCTTGCATTTTCATCAATTAAGGGGTGGTGTATAGCTCAAATAAATCAATAGTAAGGATTATCATCCCAAAATAACATATATACAAATATAAGATTATATATATATATATATATATATATATATATATATATATATATATATATATATATATTTAACGAAGAATATTTTATTAGTTAATAAAATACTTTAAAATAATTAATATAACATGATAGTTATATACTTGAATCATTTTATAATTATATTAAATATGTAATTAATTATTTATATTTTTAGTGGATAATGAAATGTTGTAAGTGATTAATAAAATGTGTATACTTATAATCAATACATCTCGTATTAAATAATATTTATTGTATTAGAAATTATATAATTAAATTAAAATATATTTTCGAAAAAATATATTGAAAATAAAAAAAATTATAGATTTATTTGGAGATTGTTTTTATAAATAGGTCAATTATTTTAATACTGAAATATTAAAATATAAACAAAAAATCAATTTAAGAAAAAAAAAAAAGCAACATACACAACCATTCACTGCCGAAACCAAATTTCTTATTCTGCGTTTCTGCTTCGTTTCTCATTTCCTCCATATCGGTCAAGCAAAATAGTACGCGGCACACTTTTCTTCTTCCTTACTTATTTATTTATTATTCTAACTTCATGTATTTGTATTTCTTAACTAATTAAGGATTTATATCCTTGTATTACTAACAAATGGGACACGAACATTTGACTCATCTAATTCCTTTCTATTTATTTATTTTGTTGAAATAATTTTAACACAATTTAACAAAATATTTAGTGAAAGTAATTAAATCATCTTACCCACATACAATTCAAAGAAGTGATAATTAAAAATAATAATAATAACAATCACATAATTAATTACTAAGAGAAAAATATAAATGTAATTTAAGATACAAAAATCTGAATTTTACACTTGATATCCATAATATTTTTGTTTTTTTATCATTTCACAGCGAGTAGAATTTATAAAAATATAATATGAAGAATTCACTCAAAATAATAATAATAATCTATTATGAAGAACGCTAATGAATATATTTAGCGTATTATTTAAGAACTTATGGGTGGCAACTTTTAATGTAAAAGTAATGCATCTTTCATTGAAAAAAGTGTTGTATTTATTACATTGACAAAGCTTTTAAATTATTTCGTAAAAAGTTTTAATTTATATTTTTGTTAGTATCAAATATAAGTAAAATTTGTTTAATTTAATTATATTTAATGCTATAATTCCCTTTTAATTCATGCACTAGTAGACTTTTTTTTTCCAATAGTTTATTTAATTGTCATGGAACAAATTTTCATGAACGATTAAAGGATACAATTCCTCAACAAACAAAACCTTAAATAATACAATTTTCTTTTATTATTTTGAGAAAATTAAACAAAGCTAACTACTTTTTTAAAGGATGAATTTTTTGTTGTTGTTAATATATGAAAACGAGTGGAGTATTTTAAGGACGTGGGTGAAAAACTATCTAGCAACCATGAAAACTCCGATGTTTTAATTATAGAACTCACAAAGTAAAAAGAAGTTGACTAAAAGGAGATAAATTTAATGTCAAAAAACTTCAAATCAATTGTAGAATTTGTTTTGTTCAAAAATTTATTGATAAGAATAAAATGCTTAAATATATTTTAGAGATTATAATTTTATATTTAAATTTAAATATATTTAGGATTTAAAATAAAATATTATTATGATATAATTTATATTTAAAATTATTGTTAGAATATTTTTAAGATTTGATAGAATTTGTTCTTTATTTTAAGGATGTGATATATTTTTTAGTTACATTTAAATTTTTATATAGAACGATAAATAAAAATACATAATTAAGAATTTTCTCCACCTACAAAATATCTTATATATATATATATTTCTTCTTTTTTATTTATTAAAAAGAGTTATATTAACTAAAATAAAATATGAGAATGAAAACTTTCAGTCTCATACATCAAAAACAAATCTAACAAAGACAAATGTGTACCGTTTGAACAAAACAAAAAAACTATTGTGATCAAGTTGAGCTAAATAATGAGCACATTTATTTGTTTCTGTTGAAAGAATAATAAAGTGGGTAAGTTCAGTTCGTTTGATGCAATATAGAGATAATCTCTTTGTAGAGGATAAGGTAGGGAGTAAACTAAGCACATATTTTTTTGATCATGGAGAGGAGAGTCATGAAGTCACCTTCTAAAATAACTTTATGAATACCTTGATCACGAGTCAATAAAACACCATTGCAAAAAGTTTATAATTCAAAAATTAAGGAGCTACTGGCTGACATTTCCCAATAGAAACCACATATGAACTGACCATTATGGTCGTGAAGGATTCTCCACAAGTTGAGGAGCTATCAATATAGGTGTAAGCACCGTCAACATTCATCTTCATTACCCTACGGGGATTTAATCCATACTTTTTGGTTAGGGTTATCAAGTTCTGCTTAAGAACCTTACTTTTGATCAAAGAGTTATGATTAAAGTTAAGGTGGTTAGAAATTTAATCCCACAAATCACTCTCCATCTTTGTACTTTGAGAATCAAAAGAGTTTCAATTTTTCCATAGTTCATTAACTGTCACATTAAAGAACATTTGTCTAATGGATGTTTTCAATTTCGTTGTGAGTAAGATTCCTTTCAAGTCAAGTATAAATATCAAGGCTAAAGAAATTACTCCAAAATTCAGACTTAATAACTCTATTTTAAAGTAGTTGAACATCTTCACAATCTCTCACAACGTGCATAAGGGTCTTAGGTGCAGAGAGACAACGCTGAGAGAGATCTTCGAAGGCCATGCTTCTGTGACATCTTTTAGTATTTGTCAAAAGTTTTTCATGTACCATCTTTTAAAGTGTCGTCCTAACTCTGATTGGGACCTGTCAACTCCAAACCTTCTTGAACAATATTATCGAGTCAAAATTAGTCTCATGGTTTGTGAGGTTATTATAGGCTAACTTGAGAGTAAATTGGTTGTCAATAGTTGACAGCCATATGAGAAAATTTAGAAAAGTGTCGATTATCGATTGAATTATCTCACAAATCAATTCAAGCAGAATTTATTGAATTTATTTCATTTCCAATTTATACCAGTGGTGTAGCTCGATATAAACAACCATATATTTTTTCAAATGCACACAGAAATTCATCAAACATGATATTTTGAACAAAATAAATCATACATACTAGCCCTGAAGTTTATTACTGATAAATCTGGAATAAATTATAAACAAAATAATTAAATTACACATATTAAAAATATCATTTATATTTCATTCTAAAAAAGTATGAGTTACATTTATTTTTATTATTTCAATTTGAATGGCATAACACTGTTGATGAGATAGAATGGAAGGTATGAAATTGTGGTCTAGAACGCCTAATAAAAACTGTTGGACTTGCAATTAATTCTCTCCGCATTTAGACGAGCATCGTATAAGTTAATTAATCGAACTGAAGTTGTTAATGATTTTTAATTACAAATAAATCGTATTTATATTAATTTTGATTTTAATTTTAATTGAATAATTCTTAACTAAATTTTACTTATTTTTTTATCCTGTGAATTATAAAGGTTTATCTTCACAAGAATTAATAAAATATTTATGCATTTGTACATGTCTGGGTCATTGCGTGTATATTTAAAAATCTAATTTTAAAAAATAAATATTAACTTTTAAAAATAATTTTAATAGTGAAATAAATATAATAATTGAAGGTTTAGATTAAAATAAATATTAAAATTTTGAAGTCACACATCTTTCAATAAAATTGCCCTCTTCATCTATTAAGTTTTAGTATGGTATATTTAATGTCACCATCAACAAAAGTCCAAATTTTTTATAGTTGATCAAAATAGATGTTTATAAAATCTAGAGATAATTCCAAAACTTCTATAAAAAAGTTAGTTGATAGAAAAATTATATACTTCATTTAAAAAAATTAGGGATAATATTTATTTGATATAAATTTATTAGCCAATAAATTATATAACTTATTTATAATTTATTTATTAAATATTATTTTTCTACACTTCTCTCTTATATAGTATATAAATATTCAAAAAACACACAAGTAATCAAATACATATTTATCTTTTAACTAATTAAATTGTGACTAATTATATTTTAACAAATTGATTATTTAGAAACATTTGTCTCATGTATGGTTTCTCCCATAATATTATTGGACAAATCATATAGTTTATCTATGACTATATATTTATCTCATATATAATTTCTATATAATATTATAATTAGTGTATTATAATATTTTTCAAAATTTTAATTAGAATTCATTCAATAGACAAACTAATAATAAAACTTTTAACAAAATAATTAATAATTATATTTTAACTAATTGACCAACAAAAAATATTTTATCTCGTGTTTTGTTTATATAGGAAATCAGACTTTTTCTAATTAACACAAGATAGTCTTGCACAAGTTTATTTTATACCATTAAGATTTATAAGTCCCATCAAATCTCATTTGATCTAATTGTGGGACTTATTAATCTAATTGTAGAAATAAATTTGTGTGTGATGCAAAACTTATCTTTGTGCACCATAGAATTAACTAGTAAAATATAATTGATTCATGAAAAACTTTCTTTTAACTAACATATTAGTGGTAAAAGACACAATTGCTCTTGTAATTAATTGATCTGTGAATTACACGGTTCTTTTTTAATTAATCAATCCATAAAAGATTATTTTTTTTAAAATTATTTGACCATTGGAATTCATTTTTGTCCCATATATAATTTATAGAAAAATATTTTCTAAAAGTTTGATTTAGTTCAGATTTCATGAGAAAATACTGCAATCTCATTCGTTAAATCTTTATTGATCAAAATTTGTTAAACATAATGTGTGAAAATAACTTTTTTTTTTTTATAAAAAAGTTTTTAATTTTTTTAACAATGACAATTACATTGAACTAAATAAAACAGATCTGTTATTGCAGAATCCAAATTAAACCAAACCACATGTTTTTAATTGGTTTTGATTTTTTATTTCTCCCTAATATTGAACCAAGGCGTCAAATAAACTTATTGAATAATTTTTAAAATTTTAATTAATTAAATTAAGTTAAATAATTAAATATATTATATATTTAAGTCAAGTTATTCCAGTCCATGTTAATCATGTACCACAATATATGTTATCATTAAAATAATAGAAAAAGACATTCTACCAAAAAAACATATAAGAAAAAAAAATGATTGAAGAGAAAGAAAAAAAATGATGTAACTTTGAGAGAGAATGTTAGGATTAATAATTTGATATAGTTTATTTACAAATTGACAATCTTAACCTACAATTTAAACATATAGGAATGTGAAGAAATGCTATACATACTTTTTCTATAGTAATTGTTTTTATATAAATAAATAGTAAATAAAAAGTAATTAAAAAAACATCATAAGATTTGGAAAATATAAAAAGAGGGGGAAATGGTGGAGAAAAAGATGGTGAAAGATTGAATGTAGTTATTTTTAATTTTAAATGTGAAACTAAAAAGAAAAGAAAGTAATAAAATTATGAAAATTCAAGAAAGATAATATAATTAGGAAAAAAATAAAAAAATTATTAAACATAAAAAACTAAGAGAGATGAGAAAAGTAAAAAGAATAAAAAGTGATAAAAATATAAAGTAAGAGAGATAAAACAATATGATAAAATATAGATAAGTAAAAGAGAGAATAATAGAAAGTTAAAATTTTAATTTTTACAATATGTTAGAAAATTAGATTGAAATAAGATGATAATAGTATGTTGATAATTGAATTATATATATAGATAAGAGGATTAAAAATATGTGGCTTCATAGGGTTCTTGAATAACGGGAGTATTGTGTGTCATGCATTGGTGGAGACAAATACAAAATTCATAAATTATAACTGATAGTACTTGCAATTAATACTCATATATTAGCTGACATGTAATAAATTACATCTGTCACTTGTACAAGTTGAATCTACAACATTGTCTAGCATTTTCAAGAAATCATAATGTCATTCCTATGTCGGCACCTGTATATGTCATATCTTTAAATTTCATTTACTTTCAATCATAATGGTGACAATAAATACACATTATACAATTGGACCACATCTGGTATCAAAACATGTAGAAGATGATAAAGATAGGGTTGAAGAAAAGTGATGAAGATTTTTTTTTTTAATTAAAAAATAAAATTTACTAACAATGATTTTACATAGTTTGTTATCTTTGATATCTTTTTAATAAAATGATTTACTTTGTATTTATATTGTACATATTTTAAAAGACAAATAACTAATTAAATAAAAATATAAAAGTATTAAAACTAAATAAAATAGGATGTTATTATTTTATTATATAATTTAGAAAAAACTTAAATTATAATTTAATAATTCATGATAGTTATAATGTCAACAACTAAACCAATTGATATTTTAATAATTTAATAGTTAAATTTTTTTTGTGTATCAAAGATCAAAATGACATTGTAATATCCTTATAAGATTAAAATGAAATTTTACCAATAAAAATAAAGTATTTGATTTTAATTTTGCCTATATAGTATGTTTTGGCCAATGGCTACACACTTATCTTTCTTTCTCCTTGACAAGCTAGATAGGCCATGGCACAAGAAGAATCATCAAAAATTGTTGAAGTTTGTAACATTGAACCAATTCATGAAACAACAGAATCTTTTCAATCTCCAACCTCACTTCCACTAACTTTCTTTGATCTTTTATGGTTAAGATTTCCACCTGTTGAAAGACTCTTCTTCTATGAATTCACAAAAAACTCAACCATTTCTTTCTATGATTCCATTCTTCCAAATCTCAAACACTCACTTTCACTCACACTTCAACATTTTCTACCTCTTGCTGGTAACATTATTTGGCCTAATGATTCTTCAAAACCAATCATCAACTATGTTCTTGGTGATTCTGTTTCCTTCACTGTTGTTGAATCCAAAGCAAGTTTCAAAGATCTTTCTTCCAATCATTGTGATGCTTCACAAAGATATCACTTGATACCCCTTTTGAAAACTTCTCATGAAAAAGCTTCTTTGGTTTCAATTCAAGTCACTTTGTTTCCAAACTTTGGTTTTTGCATTGGAATTACCACTCATCATGCTACTTTTGATGGAAATTCTTCAACCATTTTTATGAAATCATGGGCCTATACATGTTCTAACCTTATCCAGACTTTACTTTCGTCTCAACCGAATTCTGAATTAGTAGGACTCATTTCTCCTGAAAATCAGACACTTAAGACCGAAAAAAATACATGTTTTAACTTTGGTCAGACTTTACTTATCTCTCAGCAAAACTCACAATCAACATTATCATCTTTATCATTACCTAAAGAACTAACACCTTTTTGGGATAGATCAGTGATACAAGATTCTAATGGAATCAGTGAAGCATTTGTGGATGCATGGATGAAGCATGGTGGACCAAATAATAGAAGTTTAAAGGTGTGGGATTTTTCTAGTAAAGTGAAAAATGATAAAGTTAAAAGGTTGTTTCAATTAACACCTTCAAATATTCAAAAGCTTAAGGAACATGCACAAAATGAGATGAAAAATAAGGTTCATTTGTCTACTTTTTCAGTTACATGTGCTTATATGTTGTCATGTTTAGCAAAAGCAGAACAACCTAAGGTTGATAAAGTGATTTTCATATTTAGTGTTGATTGTAGAACAAGATTGGACCCTCCAATTTCTCCTATGTATTTTGGAAATTGTATTGCAGGACAAAAGATTGTTTTGGAGACAAAAGACTTAGTTGGAAAAAATGGATTTTTTGTTGCTTTGGAAGGGATTAATGAAAGTTTGAAGAGAGTTAAAGATGGTGAAGTTTTGAATGGAGCAAAAAATTGGCTTTCTTATATATTAGAAGGAAGTGAAAGTACTAAAATTTATTCTATTGCTGGATCACCAAGGTTTGAAGTTTATGGTATTGATTTTGGATTTGGAAAACCTAAAAAAGTGGATATGACATCAATTGATAAAACAGGAGCATTTTCTCTTTCTGAAAGAAATGATGACAATGGGGGAATTGAGATTGGATTGGCTTTGAGTAATCAACAGATTCAAGATTTTTCTACTCTTTTTGTTCAAGGACTTGAATCCATTTAAAGTTTGAAACTTTGCTACTAGTTTGAGGGAAGTAAATTTCTTTTTTAATATGTTTCTTGCCATTTGTGTTTGGGAGAAAACTTTCTTTTGTAGTTTCAATAAATGAAAAATTGCTAGAATTAGTCTATTACCTTGAAATTAATAGTGTTATTTTTCTGCTAGTAGTTATATCAGTCAATCCTTTTTAATTTAATTAGAATAAGAATGTGGAAGATCAAATAATTGTCTAAAAAATTATTTATGTTTAAGATCAACATATATATAAAGAAGGTGGAAGGACTCAATTATGTCTTGGATATTGATTTAGTGTTTACTTACTATAGGTTCGAGCACCTAATTTTGGATGTGTCTTTTGGACTGTGGACTATCAAATGATGAGAAATAATCAAAATTAATTGTGGAAGAATAATTAAATATCTCAAAAATATGTACAAGAGGGAAAGAATTGTATTCAAACTTGTGGAAAACCAACTACATTGAAGAAATATGTTATTGGTCTTTCCTTTTTGTTAATGCTCAAGAAATATCTTGAAATTTGTACTTTATTAAATTAAATTTTGTTACAGAATATGTTTAGACAATATTATTATTTTTATCGTTATGTTAAATTTAAATAATAATAATTATTATTATTATTATTATATTAATTTAATAATATTATTTTAAATAATAACATTTATTCAATTTGAGGAATAATAATATACTGTATAATTTAAATAAATAAAATATTTGTTTCATATAAAAATAATAATATTTGTCATATCTCGACTAATTAAATGAGACCAAATTTAGATTCACTAGATATCTAGTATGTCGACTCATAAGTTAAGATCAAACCTAAAATCTAAATAAATTTAAATTCATTAGGTACATCATATCTCAACACTAATTATCTTAAACTAATTTAGATTCGGTAGGTACGTCGTGTATCGACCAATTAGTTAAAATAGAACTTAAACTCTAAATTAATTGTGATTCATTAGGTACATCTAGGGTGTGCATGATTATTTTTATTTTTATTTTTTTTATTCATATAAATTAAACTATATCCATTTTAAAATCATTAACTAAATTCATTTTTTTTTTTGTTTAAAATCGGTTATAAAACCGATTGTAAAATTGGTTATAGTTAAATAATTGGTTTATGGTTATGTAACTGATTTTGACAAATTCAATTTTAAAATCAATTTTTTTTAAATCGGTTAAAATCCGGTTATTTTTTAATTGATTTGAAAATTTTGACATTATATACGAAAAAACTTGATATAACTTGTTAATTTCAAGAATTTGATACATTATGAAACTATGATGACAAAACTACGAGCAAACTTGAGCATATTCTTCTTTTCATTACGTAAACAAATCCTCGCCATATAATCTAATCAATAATTAGTGTATATAAATTACAATTTATATACCTAATAACTCCACAATCAATATCACAATCCAAATTTGACATTCGTCTTAAAGTAAAATGGAAGACAAAAAAATATGAGAAATCAATAAATGATTTACAACATAGTGAAATATTGACAAAATATAATATATAACATTTATAGAAATATAAAATAAAAAAATGGTTAAGTTTATATAAGATGTCAAAAGGAAAACATAAAGGAAAAACTGAAGGTATGAACTTTAGTTTATAAAAAAGGGCAAATATGTTTTATAGTAAATAAGTTTTTTGTTGTAAAAAGATAAGAGTTTTTTAAGGTCATGAAAAATGTGAAATTTCTACTGAAAACTCGTGTTATAGGAGGAATGATACAAAGCTTAATACATGTAGAAATGGAGAGAGAAAAAGTATTGTTACGTTATGCAGAGATTGAAATGTAGAAAATAAAGAGATACATGAAATAATGGAGTTAGGGTTCAAGAATGATTATCCTATTGTTGTCGTAGAAATTAGAGAAAAAGCAACAATTTTTTGCTGTTGCGTTAGTGAGAGAAAGATAACATCTTGTTAATTCAATTTAAATTGTATGTAAATTACAATTTAGAGAAAGGAATTAGGATTGCAAGAAAAGATTTATGGTTCAAATCTAAAAATAAAAATATGAGTAGATAATAACCAAATAAAATCCAAATCTAAAAACAAAACATTAATGAATATTCAACCGGTTGTAAATGAGTTGGATTATAACCATATTATTTTAACCGAATATTTAAAATTGATTTGGACCTCATAATCGGATTTTTTGGATAGCCCTATATCATATATCAATTTATTAAATAAGACTAAACCTAAACCCTAAACTAATTTAGATTCACTAGCTATGTGATGTCTCAACTAATTAGTTAAAATCAAATCTAAACTCTAAACTAATTTAGATTCACTAAGTAGTCACATCTCAACTAATTAGTTAAGATCGAACTGTCGAATATGTTTTTTGAAAAATTATATAACTATTTTTACTAATATGTATTTATATATTTGATTAATTTAAATAATAAAAATTGTTTAAGTTAAATAATTAAAAAAATTGTTTTATATAAAATATAATAATATTTGTCATATCTTAACTAATTAGATAAGATTGAACTTAAACCCTAAACTATTGTATAGGAACGAGTGAGGTTGAGAAGCTTGAATTAGTATTTGTGTGATCAAATTATTGCTTTTATTTTTCATGGCCATTTTATATTTCCTTCCTTTGTACTATGTTGGTCTTTAAGACTATTTCAATTCCGAAATTATTGTATCTTTTCTAATTATTGAAGTTTGTATTCGAGTTTTTTATTGAATAATTACAATGTTATCTTTGTATACTCGATTTTAAACTGTTTCAATTTTAATATATTTATTTATTTGGTTATTTATAATTATATTTATTTTAAATTACACTTTAATTTCAATTCATAAGTCAAATTAAATATCGTAATTAAAATAGTAATATAAAACTATTCCCATAATTAACAAAAATAGCAATAAAATTAATCATTGTATCATTTTAAATTCATCCATCCGTCGGTCATTTCATATATGTAATTTTATATATATATAAATATAAATAAATTAATCCATTATTATGCATGTGATTTGTTAGAAACCAAACACAAGGGTGAATATTAATATTATGTTTTCAAAATAAAATTTTAGATATATTATATTCAATTCGTTATTAACAAGTTAAACAACAAGTAAAGTGACCAATTAAAAACTATGGTATAATATAATAGCTAATTACAAATTAATCATTTGACAGTAGTTCAATTATCAGTCAACTTATTGTTTTCAATATTTTGTTTTGTTAAAAAACAAATGCTATCACTAATTTTAACAGATGCATTAGTAACACCACATATTGTTGATTCAAAGAACAATGTTTCAATTGAATAATTTGGTTAAATTTGAGCTCAATACTAATCTATTAAATTATGTGAGTCTCGAGTCTACTAAATTATGTGAGTCTTGTTTAAAATTATTAGGATCAACATGAATTTTAACAAATTGAAGATAGTGGGTTGAAAAATATATTCTATAGAGTGTCTTACTAATATTATTCACATAAGTTTTTAATTTCTATAAAATCTTAACATTTTATTTTTAATCTTGATAATTTCATCAACTTTTAATCTTTTAAAAAAAATTTCTTTAAATTTTTTGTCTTTTATTTTAAATTAACTATTGTGTATTATTTGAAATTTTTAATAATTTTTAAAACACATTTACCTACAAAAATTTAAATTTTTTAATAAATAATTAAATAAATATGAATTTTTAATCTTTTTACATTAAAAAATATTATATTTAATTTATTGTTCATTAAAAAATTATAAATTTTTGTATGAAAATTTCTTACAATATTATAAGTATTACTAAAAAAATAATTCAAAAATTCAAAACAATACACTATAATTGACATCAAATTTACTAATAAGCAACAATAACAAATCTTCGAATCTAAATTAATAAGACATTATAATAAAATGGCAATATATCTAACAAAATTGAAGTGTAAAAAATATATAAATCTAATGTTATAACACATAAGTCATTAATTAAAATTGAAACCCAACTTTGTAAATCTGAACAAAAATGATGTAAAAATCACAAAAACAAAAATAGAAAAGAAAATATAGATTTATGAATCCAAAACCCTCGAAAAATATTTGCAAACACACGCGGCACCATACCGTAACCGAAATAGAGTTCTCATCAGTATCATTTCCAAACGATCTCTAACGTCAAGGTACTCATCGTTTCCTCGTTCCATTCTTTCTGCTTTTGAACCTCAAATTACTGCCAGGGTTCTCTCTATACCTTTCTCTTGTTTAACTACGTAATCGTGTTTCTGTCTCTGCTTTATCGATTAAGCTCAATCTTACATTTTTTTATCGTTTTTAGGGTTTCTGCTTTTGTTTAATCGTATTTTTAGAGTTTCTGATTTTTATTAATCGTTTCTTTTGGGTTTCTGCTGTTGTAAATATTATTTAGGGTTTCTGATTTTGTTTAGATTCCAACCTACTTTTTTGCCAATTTTTTTGGAGCATTGTGATAGCAAACAGAGGCATGTCTTCTCATTTTTTAAGCATGACCTTGTTATTTTATCACTACATTTATTATCCAGTTGACCAGTTTAACCAATTGAACTGTGACCTGAACTGAAACTTTTACTGGTTTGATTTCTGGTCTGGTTTTTGTCTTTTTGAAATATCGAAAGTGATTAGTGTTCCAGAAAACATCATGTTTTTTTAAGTCTTATATGGTATGTATGTCCTGCAATAGTGTGAAGGAATAGAAGCAGTGAATAGAAGCAGTGAAGATGAGCAGCAATAAGAGAACTGGGCCACCCAAACATCAGAACAAGATTGCTTGGAAACCTAACGCCGGTGTCAAGATCAATGAAACTGTATTTTACTCTTTCTTCTTCTTCTTCTTCATATTTTTCTTAATAATAAATATAATGTTTCAAATATATAATAATATATAATCATTCATATGATATACTACAGGAGGTTGGAGGTAGATTTAGACCTTTATCTGAGATAACTGGAGTTTGCCCTCGTTGTAAAGAACAAATTGATTGGAAACGACGTTATGGAAAATACAAGGCTCTTCTTGAACCTGCCAAATGGTATTTATCTATCATTTCTTTTTTATATCTAAATTAATAATATAAATAATGTTGTTTTTATTTGTTCCACATTTTTGTGGCAATTGGTTGATAATTGGGTTGCCCTTTGTGTTGCAGTCAAAGATGTTCTAAGCGTGCTGTTCGTCAAGCTTACCATAATCTGTGTTTTGGTTAGTGTTATGGAATATATATATTTCTGAAATGTGCTTTTAGGAGATTTTTAAACAATAGTGAGAGGATTTAAACTGTAAACAGAAAGATTTTGAACAAACAGTAATATGATAGTGTTGTAGGATGATGAAATATGATTGGATGTCTGCATAAAATTTGTTTAGGATTTAAGGTGTGAGCGTGTAGTTATTAAACTCGAAGTGTTCAGTCTAGATGAAATTAGTGTAAAACTGAAAATGGAATTTGCTTTGTGATTATGTGTATTTTACAGATTGGCTTTTATGTTAGCGTAGGTTGTGCTAAGGAGCATGGTGTTTGCGCAAAGTGTTGTTGCCGTGTGGACCGTATAGTTGGAAGGTTTGTCTTTCACATTTGATGAAACATGAAAGATTCACCAATTCAGTTTGTTTGTAAGATAAAGTTTTGTGCAAAATGAACATTTGTTAGCATTTCCTGACCTAAATATTCATACCAAGAAAAGATGAATCTGTTATGAAACTTACGAAAAGACGAACCTTTGTTGATATGAAATTTTATTTCTTTTAGGGACGTTTCAGAAGTTGAGGCTGAGCAAAAGATGCTCGAGGAGGTTTCTTTTTGTTTCACATCCCCTTTTCCATCTACTTTTTTTGCTCTTTTTTGTACCTTCTGAATTTTAAACTTATTCGCCTCTTCGTAGTAGATACTTGAAATAATACTGGTATTTTTGTTGCAGGCCATTAAGAACTCTCGGGAGAGAGATAGGAGATCCTTGTTGCGTGCTGTAAGATACTAAAATCAAAAGCTATTCGTTTTTTTTACAGCATATCCAGTCTTTTATCCTACCTTGTTCAATCTAATCATGATAGAGTTTGAAATAAAACATGACCATTTATTTTTTTGTTTGTTCACCTGAAAATCATTTCACCCAAGTTGAATTTGTTAAACAATACCTGTTTATGAAGTGTGTTACGTTTCGACTGTTGTTGATGCATATGCAACTCTTGAATACTGTTGCATATATACAAGTAATCACATAATTTTTTTTTAGTTTATAGGGATACTCTAAGCTATGAAGTACTAACACATCCATGCATATGACATTGACACTAACACGTCGACACCAGTAATAATTTGGGAAAATGGAATAGCTAAATGTAACTACTTGTGTTGGTGTTTTGTTGGTATTGGACACATAACACGACATCAATATGAAGTGTCGGTGCTAGTGCTACATATATTCTAAGGGTAGCCGAAGACCAAAGTCTATATACGTGATGGTGTTAGGCTTGATTCTTTTCCTCTCGTGGTTGGATTAAATTAATATGGCAAAGGCAATGGTTGTATTTTCATACTTTGGCATGTCCTGTTATGTAAATACATGTGATGCTGATCATTCTTTCTACTTTTCCTATCAGATGAACAAAAGCAAATCTAAGACTTCAAAAGATACTCCGACCGATACAAATGATAACAAAGTAGGACAATTATTTCCAAATTCATCCCTTGAAGATTATGCCAAAAAGAATGGAGTTGTCGGGAAACATGATGATAGTGAAATTCGTGATGGTAAACATGATAATGATGAAGAAAGTGAGGAGGAAGTTTATGATGACGAAGATGATAATGATAGTGCAAATGAAGATTGTGATGAGGATGACAACGACAACGATGAGAACGTTCCTGATCAAGTGAATTCCAAAAGGGAATGATTAAGGGTATTTGAGTGTCATTTTTCACAGAAATTACATTGTAGGGATAATGGCTACTTCGCCGCTAATTTTTGGCTTATGAGATTTTTGATTTTCGGTGAATTCTGTTGTTGAATACAAATTTTGGATTCTGTTGTTGTAAGTCAAAAAGTAACCAAAATAGATATCATGTATGTGTTGTCTGTTACACTTACTGAGTCATGTATGAAATATATGTTCTTGTTTGGCTATTAGTAGCTTTTGTTTCAGTGTTTTGAGCTGTTGAATAATATTTTAAGGGATGAAAAATAATAGCTCTTGTCTGTTACACTTACTGAGTTATGTATGGAACGTGGTTTTGGAAGTGGTTTTTCCAAAAACGAATTGAGATTGTTAGATTATTGACAATTGATAGCTGAGGGTGAAAAAGGCAATTTGATGAACGTTACATTTTCACAATACATAAGATCTAAAGCTTATAGCAAAAAAAGTCCCAAGCAGAAAAAGATTTTGAAGAGAAATGGTTTTTTATTTATGCTAATGGATTTTATTGGAAGATCATTTGTAAAATGACAAGACTCAAACAAACCAAAATGCACATTATTTTGCTAACTTTTGAAAATTAAACAGATATTTATTGATGCTAATTGATTTTAGTTCGAATTTCAAAATTAATTTCTATTTGTATGCAACAAAAAAGAAAGGACTTAAATGCTTAAGATTAAGCATTTATATATATATATATATATATATATATATAAACAAAATATTCACAAACTATTATTGTCAAGCTTTTAAGACTTGAGCTTAATTCATTTAATTAATCGAGTTTCATATTAAATTTGGATTTTTGTTGTTGAAAAGATTGGATTTACTTATTTAATTAAAGAAATGAACTTGACTGAACATTTAACAAGTCAAGTCTAAACAATTCACTTTGTCAAAAAAAAAAAAAAAAAACTCTAAACAATTTTCAAGTAGTTTAACTCATTTACATCCATAATCAATAATCTCAGGAATTTCATCAACTTGTTCTTGTTGTGAAGCTATTTCCTCTATAAATATTTATTTATATTATGTACAAGGTTTATTATCAATACAAACCTAGTTAGATGAAAATAAGAAATTACTAAACTAAAGGGAAAAAGAAAGCCAAGCGTGATTAGTTTATTTGTGTGTGTGTGTATGTAAAGTCTCATTCCTCCCATTGTACATTATCTACAATCTTTGAAAAGAATACACCTAATCCAATGTAATTATCTAAAAAAATGAAAATAATATTTTTCAGGCAAGAAAAAAAAAATCTTTATCTATTCATCCAATGATTATTTCCTGAAAAATCAGTTAGAAACTTAGAATAGCTGCTGCTTGCTTAAAGTTCAGCTGCAAATCCAGTGTTCAAGTTATAGGAGCATAAGCTATTCTGTGCATATCCACTATCCATCAATTGAAACAATACCAGATTTCTGGCCAGCTGCTTCTTCATCTTTTGAACAAAGGCGCTCTGAGCGAAGAAACAATGAAAATTTAGATTAAATATTTATTTCACTATTTGAATACACTTAACATGAATATGCAAACAATATTATTCAGAGAACAAGAGTTCTTACTCAGATATTCATAAGTCAATATCATTGAAGTACCCCATGCTGACATGCTGAAAAATCTTGGACCTAATCCTCTGTATACACCTTTCCAACCATCCTCACTGATCAAGTCTTTAACAACTTGTTTAACAGAGCTTTTCTTTCCATGTCCCAACACCTGTGGTGCAAACCATTGAGTCAGAAAAAAACGAGGAGTCGGTTGAAAACAGTGATGCACGACACAGTGAACTTAAGTATGAGAAAGAAACATTGTAAATAAGGCTATGATGAATACCTGTAACCGTGTCTTGATTGTATCCAATGGCGTTGTGATGCACGACGCAGTAGCACCAGCAATTATTCCCCCAGTTGCCTGAACTAAAACAATCTTTGGCAGACTAGGAGTACTTTTCTCAGATTTGACATCATTTTCTATGAATCTGCCAAAGCAACTATTAGTATGCATGTGATGTACTGAAATTTATTGCTCTGTCAATGTTCAAACTTTTGATAGGTTTTTCTCAGTCAAAATTGTTTTATTTTTCAACTTTCCTCAGTTCACCACAGATGCAAATTCATATATTTCAAGCAGTGTAATTCATCACATGATTTGGCCAGGCTAATAATCAAAATCAGATGCATGAACAACTTTGGAAATCTATGCTACAATGAGACAGATATAATTGATCAACCTAACTGGTTAATGAAGTACAAAGTAATATAGGCTCTGTCAACACACACATGCTACTAAGTACTAACGACATTAAAAGAAAAATATACCAGGTTCAATAGATGGAATCTCTACAGATATTGCTTTTCTAATCATTTGATAATTAATACAAATACAATAAATAAACTAAAGAAAAAGGTTATACAAAAGTGACCTAAATTTAATGCTAAAGAATATTCATTACGATGTCTCACCTCCATAAGAAACGTTGACTTGAGCCATAGCTAGCCCACCATACAGCGCTCGATGGCGAATAAGTCATAACAGATAGACCAAACCCTCTATATAATCCCCTGATTCCGTCAGACCTTATCAACTTATGAGCAACATCCAAACCCCCACTATACTCGGCGTGGCCTGAGAACCCTTGCACCATCAACTTTTGGCTAACCTGAATATCATTCAACAAAATGCATCATTAAATATAATGAAGCACAAACCAATTCTAGAAATCATCTAAAATACAATAATGGTATTAAACAATATTTTTTAGCTATTATAAGATGAATTTCTGAATTATCTATATTTAACGGTACCACAATATCCATATTATAAGTATCATACACAACCATCAGTGAGTCCACAAAAAAAGAAAAACAAAATCAACTTTCAGAAAAAAATAAAGGCAGTAATACTCAGCAGCACAGGTTACACGATTAAATTATCGTACCACGTCAATCGGAACAAACACTGCTTGTGACAAAATCGATGACGACATGCCTGCAATGCCATTTGCTATAGCAGCCTTGGTAGTTTCAGATAGTTTAAACGGTTCAAGCATCTTGAAGGAAGCCACCTTTGTGGTCTCTAAGGCAGTGAGAAATATGATTCTGGCAGGAATCGCTCCGGTGACGACCGTGCCAAATCCTTTATACAAACCGGGGATTCCATCTGTCTTAAGTAATCCTTTCACAACAGAAAATGCACTTCTCTCCACAGTATCCTTTGAAGCAACCTGCATCCTAGTCTTCACAACAGAGACAGGATAGAGTACCACAGTAATACCTGAAAAAAGTGCAGCTCCCACTACATAAAATTTTGTTTTGTCTAACCTATAAAAATAAACAAGTGAACTTAATAAGGATAACTGAATAAGGAGCTTCACAATGCTAAGTTCATTATGGGCGCTACAAAAATTATTCATAACAACCCAATGCAATTTATCTTAAAATCCTACCAAGATCTAGCTTTCAAAGATGATTTGAACATATAAGAATACATACATAAAAAATTAAAATAAAAAATAAAAAAATAAAAAAAGAGAAGGGAAGCATCTAAAATTACACCCAAAAAAACTTGACTATTTCAATTAATCTTTGAAATTGTAATTGTGATCGCGACTACAATTGTGCCATTATCTTTGTTATTATAGTGAAATGAATGCAACAATTATACAAACAACACCATTCATGATTCAACCTTGAATATTGAATAAATCTTGAACAAAAACAAAAAAAGAATTCTTATTTACCAAAAAAATCAATACTTGTGAGTTGTGACTACATTTTCAGCTTAGAACTTCTTTATTTCATTTTTTTTTTGGTAATTTTTATTCCATTTCATGAATTCATACAAGAAACAAATATGACAGTAAAAACTAGAGAAAAGAAAGTTGAATGAATAAAAGAAAAGATTTTTAAAAAGAAAAGTAAATAATACCTGTCCCAGTTAATTTCTGGAGCAGCCATTGAAGAAGAATTGAAAGAAAGAAGAATTGAAAGTATTGATTTGATTACTCTTCCTAATTTTTTTGGAGCCAAAATAAGCTCTTTTCTCTGCTCTCAAAATAGGAGGAGGAGTATATATACTCACGCTTTTTTTCTTCTTTATATTATTATTAATAATACAATCATTGTACTAAATTAATGCATATAAAATTACAATGTATTATTACATCCCCTAAATATTAATTCAACCCCTTTACTTAATTACTACCCCATAAACATTAATACAATCCCTATATAATAAATTACATGCACTTAGAAATTATTATTACAAGCACATAGATTTTGTTACATCCCTTTAAATATTAATACTATCCCTTAAACAAAAAATTCAACCTTTTAAATATTATTATAACAATTGAAATTTTGTTACAACCCCTTAAATATTAATACAAGCTCTTAAGTAATAAATTAAAACTCCTTAATTATTAAACATTTAATGTGATTCATATTTATTGATTAAGTCTTGTTTATTATTTTAGTCAACAATAATGAAGATGGTGCATGAGTAATAGCTGAAGTTGTTGGACTTGATTTGACAACTACTCGAAGTAAAAATGAAGGAGAAAACTAATGCTAGATAGTCATCGAACTGTTGGGAACACTTAAATAGAGTCCATAATTGTGAAATTGATGTTGCAGAGTGTAAACACCGCTACTAGAGATATTTGTGTGACTCCATATCTCATGGTACCACTAACATGAACAAACACCTTGAAAAATATGCCAAAAATCACTTGTTGTGTCAAATGACCCCAACCAAACATTCTTACATTTTCAACTCAACAAGTAATAAATTTAACCTTTAAACCTTGTTGTAGGGCATGGTTCATTTACATGGTGTTAGATGAACAACCATTTAAGACAATAGAAGATGAATGGTTTAAATACTCGTGTAAGACATTGCAATTCCAATTTATCATCCCATTTACGCATACAATAGGTAGAGATAGCTTTAAGTTGTATTTGGATGAAATATTAAAGTTGAAAACTTTCTTTAAGTCTTATTGCAATAGGGTGATCCTTACAATCATCAATCAAAAATCTTAACTACTTGACCCTTACAACACGCTTTGTAGATAATGAATGAAATTATCAAAAAATGATAATTAGCTTCACAAGGGTAAAACAAAGGTAATAAAATGAAAAACGTTTTAAGGGATTGAGAGATTCGGAATATTTCATCTGTAAGTATAGAAGTGCGCCTAAGAGGGGGGTGAATTAGGTGTTAGTAAATTTTCTTGTTTTTAGTGATATGGTAGTTGAATTTTCTGAGTTGATATAATGTATACTAATAGTTAATGTGCAGTAAATAAATGAACTCAAAGATTTATCCTGGTTCCCCTTAAAACCAAGGGTACGTCCAGTCCTCTTGCACACCACAAGAGATTAATCCACTAATTGTCAGAAAATGTACAACTCCCACCCTGGGATTCTTGCTACAAACTTCTAACAACACTCCTAAGATAGCACACCACTATCTTAGATTAAGCTACTTTTTAAGAAAGTATTACTTTCTTTTACAAGTGATACAATATGATTTGACTAAGAATAAGAGAAGTATATTGATTAACAATCCAATAACAATTCAAGTACTTGAGAACTTTTCTGAATGATATGAAAATGAAATGCAAGTACTTTGTAAAAATCAGAATTTTGTTCAAAATTGTTCAGGGTATTGATTCAAGGATTGTGTATATTTGATCTGAAGTTATGGGGTATTTATACTCCATAAACATCTCTTCAGATTCGTGGCCATTGATCCAAGAGGTTTAATGAAAGAATACAATGATTTGAAGCCATTCCAGATCTGAAAAATTGTATTGCTTCCAGTTGTATTCGAATACAGGATGTGTGTATTCGAATACACCTCTTTGTAACGTTCAAAAATATTCAAAAATTACACCTTGTATTCGAATACACATGTGTGTAGTCGAATACAGATTAGTTTTGTCAAAAATATGATTTTTAAGACTTTGTTAATGTTGTTTTGACTTTTTGAAAATACTTTAAATGCATATGTAAATATGACTTGTTCTCATGTAATTGAAATATTGGTTTGTATCATATACCTTTACATTTTAACATTTAATGTTTGGATTTGAAGCTTATTAATGAAGATATTTGATCTTCTTTTTGATCTTGTTGCATTGACCATAATTGTTGATCTTTGTCTTCATCAAAAACATGTAGTTTTACATTCTCCCCCTTTTTGATTATGACAAAATGTTATTGTTGTGGAGAGATTGTATACTTCGAACCATTGCTCCCCTGTAGTATATACTTACTCCCCGTTGTATGTGATTAATTGAAAAATTGTTTGAGAACCTACAAGATGTGTAAGGCAACAACACTACCAAATTTTCTCCCCCTTTTGACATGATCAAAAACAAGAAAAATATAGAGACATACATATGCAAGAATATACTCACAAGTAAAGATAAAAGTAGTACACATAATAAAAGATTGACATAACGACGGATGAAAGCAATGTTAATTAAGGACAACAAAATAGTCAACATATGTGTAACAAGGTTCAACTTAGCACATAAAGCACACCATAAGACAAACTACAAATTTAAGACATGAAACAAACTACAAGTCATAATAGAATCCTAGGGACGATCAAAATCCGTTGGAATGTGAAAATGATCAAGTTTGTCAGATAAACTACTAATGTCTTGAGATAATTCGTCATGGTTGCGAGCAATAGTAGTTTCAATGTTCTGGAAGCGAGTGTTGACAGAAATGGTGAGATTATCGAATTGAGTTTGAAAGAAAGTTTGGAAAGAATCAAGGCGAGCCATGAGCATTTGATTTGAGATATATTCATCATCAAAGGTTGTATCCTCGTCATCTTCATCAGTCTGGGCAGCAACATTTGAGGGTCCAACAGTGTCGTCGGGAGCAGCATCAAATGGTTGATCATAATCACTTTTATGCACAAAAGAATTAAGTTGCTCATTCCATACTATCCGCATGCTAGGCAGGACGCCCAAATCCAACATATTTTCTTTGGTGGGTGTATACATGACTTCATCAGAGAAGTCCACCCCAAAGTGGTCTAAAATCCGGGACATTTCCTTTGCATATGGTAAGCCAATTGCCTCTCGGGATCCAAACATGACAGATTTCACAAAATATGCCCAATTCAGTTGACAACCTTCATATATGAAATTCATAATTTGTAATTCAAATTCCAAAATTTGGGAGTAATTGCCAGCCTTCAGAACCAGAATGTAGCTAAGGAAATAGTGCAAAAGGCGATTGTCAACGGTAAGATATCCCACTCCATACTGTTGATGGGCATATTTGGAACCAGCTTGAGTCTGCTTTTGTTCCATTGTGCGTCTGTCAAATCGACATAGGGCAACATATGCATCATACTTAGAGATATCAGCCCATTCACACAAGTTGTTGGGACAAAACTTTTGACCGTTAAAGGGAATGTTCAGAATTTCGCCTATAGTTTTGGTATTAATCCGAATGATTTTACCCTTAACTCGAGATACCAACATTTGTCCATCTTGGGTGAGATTGCAATAAAAAACCCTAACTAAGTCAGGATAGACCGGACCTTTGTAGCCTATAAACTCTTCAACATGTTGTGCCTTGAGTAACTCAGGAAAGTTAAAGGCAGAGAAAGAGTTTAAAGTACCGTACTTTGGAATGATAAGTCGCTTGTCCGAGTAGAATGTGCGAAAACGATCAATTTCTTCCGGTGTGTGTAGAAGCCGGGATAAATCCGTGATGTTGGGATTCCTTGTTCGTTTTCTTGAAGGACCCACTGCTGCATGCTTGGTTCTTGGTCCTCGTTTGCGGGCATCCATGGCGAGAAGGGAGGTTTTGGTGAAAAATGGGTTTGAGAGAAATCTTAGAAATCTGATGATTAATGCCAAGAAAGAAGTAAGGATTGATGTAGTGTGCAAGGTTGGGTGAATGGGTAACTGAGTGAAAGGAGGATGGACGAGATTTTGGAAGAGGAGAGGAGAGGCTACAGCTGTGTATTCGAATACCAAATGTAAAATAACCCTAAAATGTGAAACAGCTTTTATATCTGGGCAAAAACGCGAAGGTGTATTCGACTACACCTTGTTGTATTCGAATACACATTGTTCTGGGAACGTGTATTTGACTACACATATGTTGTATTCGAATACAAGAATTTCTGGGAAAGTATGTATTCGAATACAGACATTTGTATTCGACTACATATGCACAATTTTGCTTAAGAATTAAATTTTTATGGAAATCTTAACATGCAATGCACAACTTCATTATTTTTAACACCTTTAAGATGTAATGCACAAATTTAAGAGAGATGACAAACTATGTGTATCATGCAATTTCATAGATCGTTTTCATTTAAGATACCAAGTTCTCTTCGGATCTTATAAAATGAATCCTTAGGTAAAGGTTTTGTAAAGATATCAGTCAATTGATTGTGTGTATCAACAAATGTTACCTCAACATTACCTTTCATCACATGATCACGTAGAAAGTGATGACGTATATCGATGTGTTTAGTTCGAGAGTGCATGATTGGATTCTTTGAGATGTTTATTGCACTTGTGTTGTCACATCTTAGGGGAATGCATCCGAGATCAACTCCATAGTCATGTAATTGCTGTTTGAGCCAGAGAATCTAGGCACAACAACTTCTTGCTGCTATGTATTCAGCTTCAGCAGTACTAAGTGCAACACAAGCTTGCTTTTTGCAAGACCATGATACTAGTGCATTGCCTAAAATATGGCAAGTGCCGCTTGTGCTTTTACGATCCGTTTTACATCTTGCATAATCTGAATCAGAATATCCAACTAGGCTACATATGCTACCCTTAGGGTACCATAGGCCTACATTTGTTGTTCCTTTCAAATATTTCATAATTCTTTTAACAGCTACAAGATGCGATTCTTTCGGATCTGCCTGAAATCTTGCACATAAACAAACACTAAACATAATATCTGGCCAGCTGGCCGTTAGATATAATAAGGATCCAATCATACCTCGATATTTGGATATGTCGATTGAAATACTTGATGCATCTTTATCAACATAGGTTCCGGATCCCATTGGAGTTGTACTTTCTTTGCAGTTTT
>NC_021161.2:2747314-2781021 GCF_000331145.2 Cicer arietinum
TTTCTTTGCAGTTTTCCATTTCGAATCTTTTGAGTAATTCTTTACAATATTTTGCTTGATTTATGAAGATCTCATGCTCAAGTTGTTTGATGTGAAGTTCAAGAAAATAGTTTAACTTTCCCATCATGGACATTTCAAATTCTCCTTGCATTATAGAAGAGAATTCTTCACATATGTCATTGTTGGTTGATCCAAATATTATATCATCAACCTAGATTTGGACCAATAAAGTGTGACCATTATCTCTTTTGACAAATAATGTTTTATCCAATTTCCCTTTTTCAAATCCTCGTTCACATAAAAAGGTGCTTAATCTATCATGCCAAGCTCTTGGAGCTTGTTTTAGACCATAAATAGCCTTTTTTAATTTGTAAACATGTGAGAGATTTTTGGAATCTTCAAACCCAGATGGCTGTTTGACATAGAATTCTTCATTTATATATCCATTGAGAAATGCACTCTTCACATCCATTTGATATAATTCAAAGTGCATGGAACAAGCATATGCAAGTAGTAAACGTATTGCTTCTAATCTTTCTACCGGAGCAAATGTTTCGTCAAAATCTATCCCTTCCTTTTGATTGTATCCTTGAGCGAACAATCTAGCTTTGTTACGGACAATTATGCCATTCTCATCAAGTTTATTTTTAAACACCCATTTTGTACCAATGATGTGTTTATTTCCAGGATTAGGAACAAGTTCCCATACTTGGCTTCTTTCAAATTGATTGAGTTCTTCTTGCATGGCAAGTATCCATTGATCATCTTTAAGTGCTTCACCAATATTGGAGGGTTCGATTTGAGAAACAAATGCCATGTTTAAGCAAGCATCTTGTAGTTTTAATCTTGTTGTGACTCCTTTATTGATATCACCTATGATGTTATCAATTGGATGATATCTATGGGTTCTCCATTCTTTAGGAAGATCATCATTTTGCCTTTCAATGTTGACTTCATTTTCTTGACATGGTTGGTTAGTTTGATGGTCTTTGTTTGTATCATCGCTTTCAAAAACATTATCATCACAAGAAATAATATTTTCCTCTTTTATAGGGTTAGTTTCAGCAAAAGTTACATGCATTGATTCTTCGATTAATAAAGTTCTTTTATTGAAAATTCTAAATGATTTACTAGATAAAGAGTAACCGATAAATATACCTTCATTAGCTTTTTCATCAAATTTTCCAAGGTTATCTTTACCGTTGTTTAACACAAAACACTTACATCCAAAAATGTGAAAGTGAGAGATATTGGGTTTTCTTCATTTGTAGAGTTCATACGGAGTTTTATTAAGAATTGGTCGAATGATTACTCGATTGGAAACATAGCATGTTGTGTTTACAGCATCTGCCCAAAAATATTTTGGTAGGTTTGAGTCGCTTAGCATAGTTCTTACGAGCTCTATCAAGGATCTGTTCTTTCTCTCAACAACCCCATTTTGTTGTGGTGTCCTTGGTGCAGAAAAATTGTGGAAAATGCCATTTTCTTCACAAAATTCTTCAAATGAAGTATTTTGAAATTCCCTTCTATGATCACTTCTAATTGATACAATTTTGGCAGATTGTTCGTTTTGGACTAGCTTGGCATAGTTTTTAAATGCCTTGAAAGCTTCATTTTTATTTGCCAAAAATAAGGTCCAAGTGAACCTTGAGTAGTCATCAACAATAACTAGTCCATATGAGTTTCCACCAAGACTTTTGGTCCTTGATGGACCAAACAAGTCCATATGTATCAATTGTAGTGGTCTAGAGGTTGAAATGACATTTTTAGGTTTGAAAGAACTTTTTCTTTGCTTACCTTTTTGACATGCGTCACACAATTTATCCTTTAAAAATTTCATTTTTGGTAGGCCTACAACATGATCATGCTTGACCAATCTGTTTAAATGATCCATGTGAATATGAGCAAATCTTTTATGCCACAGCCAAGCATCATTATTGTCGCTTACCAAAAGACATTTCATTTTTAAGGATAAATCGTCAAGATTAAGTATAAAGATGTTTTTGGAACGCTTACCGATAAATTGTATTTCATTTGTGGCTTCATTTTGAATGATACATTCATCTTTGTTGAAGGCTATCTTGTATCCTTTATCGCAAAGCTGACTAATGCTTATGAGATTGTGTTTTAGACCTTCAACATATAGTACGTCTTCAATTGAGGGGGATGGGGTTGTGCCAACTTTTCCAATGCCTAAAATTTTTCCTTTGTTGTTGTCTCCATAGACCACATATCCCTTAGATTCAAGAGTCAATGTTGAAAAATTTGTTATATCACCCGTCATGTGTTTAGAGCATCCACTATCTAAGTACCACATATTTGAGGTACTTTTTGTACATACCTGCAATAGTAAAATCAAATTTTATTAGGTACCCAATGTGCTTTGGGTCCTTGATGGTTAATACATTTCTCTATCCATACGTAATGCCCTTTTGGAATACTAATGTTTCTAACATGACAAGTATCAGGGGTGTGACCCTTGAGACCACAATAAAAACAAGTATGAGTAAATCTATTTTTAAAAGTATGTGTATGAGATTTTTTATGAATTATTTTCTCTTTATAAAGATGATCCTTTTTCACAGTTATAATCTTTTCTTGATTGGATTGATTACTTGCTTTGACAAAGATGGTCTTATTCAAGTTTGGTTTATCAAATTTTGAGTACCCAAGACCACTTTTGTCATTTGAGTATCTTTGAATATTTAAGACATTTTCCAAGCCTATTTGTCCTTTTTCGTATCGTTCAATTACTCTATTTAATTGAACAATTTTGAAGGAGAGGGAATCACATTTATTGCATGCAAAATTCTGTTTTAGTTTCTCAGAATTCTTTTCCATAGTGTCAATTTTTTCTTGAAGACTTGAGATTTGACTCTTTTGTGTTGACACTAGTTTGAACAGATTTTTGCATTCAATAAGTAGTTCCTTGATGGCGTTTTGAGCCTCATTATATTTTAGAATCAATTCACTATTAGTTTTATGAAGATGAGGGGAGTCTATATTACTAACCTCTTCTTCGTTATCTGATTGATGTGATGTCATCAATGCAACATTAGCGCATTCTTCACTTTCTGTTTCTGAAGATGAACTTACTTCGTTGTCTTCCCAAGCTATGTATGCCTTCTTGAAGTCTTTCTTTTTTGTGGCATTTTTCTTAATAAAGTTTGGACAATCTGTCTTGATATGTCTTTGTTTTCCGCATTCAAAGCAAGTGAAGTTTTGATTTACGCATACAATAGGTAGAGATAGCTTTAAGTTGTATTTGGATGAAATATTAAAGTTGAAAACTTTCTTTAAGTCTTATTGCAATAGGGTGATCCTTACAATCATCAATCCAAAATCTTAACTACTTGACCCTTACAACACGCTTTGTAGATAATGAATGAAATTATCAAAAAATGATAATTAGCTTCACAAGGGTAAAACAAAGGTAATAAAATGAAAAACTTTTTAAGGGATTGAGAGATTCAGAATATTTCATCAATAATAATTGATAATGCATCATCCAACAATGTAACCGTCACACTTTAAAAAAAAAAATATATGAGTGGGTTGATGGAGATGAAGTTATTAGTACTTTTGCCTGTGTATACTAAGTTATACTATATGGTCCTATTAGAGTGTCTTCTTTGTAAGATTTTCATTTTGGATTATATAATTACTATTTTATATCATATTTTTTTATTTATGATTACGATGAACGATGATATTGTTGAGACAAAATCTCAATTTAATATTTTGATGAAAACAAACAAAAAGTTAATTAAGAATTCTAAGTGTTTTAATATTTGAGTGTGTTAAAACAAGATAGGAATCAAACATCACAAAACAGATCAAAGAAAACAGTTCTGGAAAACGCAGATTGATCTTGAAGCAGTTCTGGAAAACGCAGATTGATCTTGAAGCAGTTCTGGAAAACGCAGATTGATCTTGAAGCAGTTCTGGAAAACAAACATCAATCCTGGAAATAATTTTCATCCTATACTCTCATATAATCAACAAAAGATCCATCCAAGTCATATATATTCCAGAATTTGAAGAATCAAAGGCATGCTTCAATAAAGGCATATCACAAAGATCATTCCTCTTGAAAAGCAAATGCAAGTACAAGACTACAAGTAGCAAAGTACACTACTGATTTGAACTATTCTAAAGCCTGCACAAGTAACAGAAAAGCAGTACTCAAGGCTGACATACTGACACAAATCACAAAGTACAAGGCCAGTTCATCACAAACCAAAAGATCAATCTTGGATCGATCTTTTGATACAGCTCATCAATCTTGCTTTTGGCAGAACTTATCCAACAACTCTTTTATGACAGCTGGTCCCTTTCCAACAGTCACATGAGCTGTCATAAGCCTTCTTGGAGTCTATAAATGCAGCTGCCACATGAGTTGTCCTAAGCCTTCTTGGAGTCTATAAATGCAGCTGCAAGTTGAAGAACAAAACACAACAATCAGCACCAAGCAAAAGATCAATCTTTTCGATCATACTCAAGTGTCTCAAAATCTTTCTTATAGTTTGCTGTTTTGTTTTAATCTTTGTGTTGTAATCATTTACAACTGAGGTCTATTTACAGAATATATTTCTCAAACAAGAGTTGAGTAAATATCAAGATTCTAAATAGTCTCAAATCCATCGCTTTGTAACTCAAGGTTGTTTTGTCAAATCTTGAGTAAATTGCAAAAATCCTTTCATGTTTTGAAAGGTAACTTGTTAAAGTCTTTCCAAACCAGTGATGAAAACGATTGACCAAAGGATTCATGATTTTAGGGTTCAGAATGATTTTAGGGTTCATGACTTTAGGGTTCAGAATGATTTTAGGGTTCATGAGTGAATCCTTTTGATTTTGATTTGTTTAGGATTTTTGATTTTAGGTGTTTTTTTTTTAATTTAATTTTAACAAATAAATTTTATTTGTAATAATGATTTTTAACAATTATAATAATGATTTTTAAAAATATAAATTATATTTTTTAATTAGAAATAATATAATAATAAGTTTATTCCACGTATGCGTCTGCCACGTCAGCTTTTTATTGACACGTCATTAAAAAAATGACAACTCATCATGATTTGGACTCAAATTCTGTTTGGGGGACTAAAACTGGGGAGAAACAAAATGGAGGGACTACTTTCAATTTTCACCTATAATAGGGGGACCAAAACTGCAATTAAGCCTTAATTTATTCATTATTAAATAGAAAAGGAAAACAAAAAAATATTTATAGTATATAGTTTTATATGTAATTCTTTTAATCTAAAAATTAAAAGTGTTTAGCATTTCTTTAGAAGCTTACCCGTATGTTTGCATTGTAATATTAATTATGCTGTATGTATTTGACTTAAAGATTATGCACTTAATTAAGATATTAATTGTAAGGAAAACTGTCAGCTAAAAGCTAAAAATTATTATTATGACAATATATATATTAAATGGGTATTATTATTAACATATAATTAGAAGGTTTATATTAACAACCTACGTTTTTTGTTTATATAGGAAAAATATTTTTTTTTAAAAGCAATTTATATTAAATGGGTATTATTATGACCTAAATTAAGTAATTCACAAAAAAAAAAAGAAATTTTTAATTTTAATTTTAATTTTAATTTTAATTTTAATTTTAATTTTAATTTTAATTTTAATTTTAATTTTAATTTTAATTTTAATTTTAATTTTAATTTTAATTTTAATTTTAATTTTAATTTTAATTTTAATTTTAATTTTAATTTTAATTTTAATTTTAATTTTAATTTTAATTTTAATTTTAATTTTAATTTTAATTTTAATTTTAATTTTAATTTTAATTTTAATTTTAATTTTAATTTTAATTTTAATTTTAATTTTAATTTTAATTTTAATTTTAATTTTAATTTTAATTTTAATTTTAATTTTAATTTTAATTTTAATTTTACCTTTATTGTATTTCTTCAACACAACCATTGCAAACATGTTGAAGAGGACTGAAAGAAATGAATTTATACAACTACGAAGAGAAATTAACACATATATTTACATGTAGTTTAGCTAGATTAATAGTGTGTTTGGAAACATTAAATTTCGTAGTAAAACTTCACGTCTAAGTAAAAACTACAACTAGTAGCATCACATTATTCAAAGCTACATCTATTATTCAAGAAGTAATGTATATATTTATGTCATGGAGAATGGTAACAACTAACTCATTTTTTTAAATGGTGGAACCATTTGTCCTTCATGATAGAAAGAGATGCAGCACTTCCAACTGAGCAAAGTAATTTTGGTCAAAATATTGGTTCTTCTTTTCAAAGATTGAGTAAAATTCTATTTACAATCATTTTTAAGTAGTTATGATCGAAAGTGTCAGATAATAATTTAAAAATATTATATAATTTTTATTTTTATTTTAATTATTAATTATTGGATCAATGATTAAAATTAATTTCCACATTTTTATTATAAAAATTCTCTCGTTTAATATGATATATATATATATATATATATATATATATATATATTCTTTCAATTTTTTCCTATTTTTATTTTATTGTTTTCCTAATTTTACTTCCCAAACTTTAGAGTTGTGTACAATATTAAAAATGAGGGATCAGAACTTGAACAATCACTATATTTAGGCGACTAAATAATAAATATACAGGGAAATGAATGAAAGATCTTCAACAATCTCCTCAAAAGGAAAAATATTAGAGACCAAAATTCTTAAATCAACAATAAAAAAGTCGAATCACAATATTTATATTATATAAAAAAAACTAAATAGTTAATAAATTTCGACAGAGATTGAGTCGATTTGAAGTATTTAAATTTAAACTTTAATTATAATAATTTTTTTTAAGATTTTATTTATTTATTGATTAAATTTTATATTATATTTTATTTCGTTTATTTCGTTTTGAAAATCATCGAGTTACTATAAAAATAATACTTAAATTAAATTAAATGATAAAAATTGAATTAAACCTATAATGTTATGAGTTTATTGGAAATACACATATATGCTAAAAACAATTTTATACTTCCATCAAATAAAAAATCATTTCACTAATTTTAAAATATTCTTATAAAAGTGAATGATTTAATGGAATACAAAATTTTTATAAATGTCAGTGTAAAATTAGTTTACATTAATAATATATAAATAGAATTTAAAATAAATAGAATTTAAAATAAATATATTATCAATATATAAATTAATAATAATTAATCACGTCGATAAAATATTTAACAATTATCTTTAATTTAAAAATAGTTGAATATAATAGATTAAATAATTATGAAGATGAAAAAAGCTTTATATAATACATATCGAATTTTCTCTAGTATTATATTATAGATATATTAAATACAGGATATCAAATAGAATTGTAACTTGAAAATGAAACTATGAACTTTGGTGAAATTGAAATTTCTGGAATTTAACCTAAGTAACAAGTTCCATAGTATGGATTTTGTTGTACATACCACTTTCATCAGATGCCAACTGTACACAACAATACACTCTGACTCACCTTCTATTTCTCTCTCTAACATTTTCTCTCTCCTATGTCCTTTGTATTTACTTCTTTATTTGTTTTTCATTTCACTTATAGTGTTCTTATTGTCAGACTACAACAATTCTGTGAGAGACAAAAACAAAAATAAAAAAATTATGTTTTCCCCTTTCCTTAAACCTTGTCCATGCATTCTTCTCTTCCTCTTGTTCACGTTGTTTTACACTTCAACAGGTACTTTTTTTTTCTTGGGTTAATTTATGTCATGCTGATTTTTTTGTTGTTATTAAAGTTTTGAACTTTTTATTTCTTTTGTGGTTTTGGTTCGTGGGGGGGTTTGTCCTGTTTTTAAATTTTTGGATGTTAAAACCTTGTCACCTTTTTTTTTTGTTAGCATTGCAATTCTGTGTTTTTATTTTGTTTGAAAAATTGTCAATGGTGTGTGAACCTTTTTTTTTGTTTGATTGAGAATGATGGGTAGTTTTGTTCTTTTTTCAAGTTGTTACAAAAATGTGGTGAATGAGGATTTTTTTTTAAAGGGTTAATTGTGATTGCAATGTGAAGGTTTTTGATGTCTATGTGGCCATTGTTAGGGATGCCCCACATGATTTTTTATGTCTCCTTGACCCTTAGGTCCGAGGTGTCAATTTAGTGGTAAAAGTTGAACATTGTTGACATGGTGCAAATCTCGTATGAGATTGTTGTAAAATGATGTTATGAAAATAATAAGATTAGTGTTTTAACTAGTGGTTAAAAAATTTCAATTTTTTCTTTCTTCATCTCTCTTCCAAGCCTTCCTCTCTCCCCCCTCCAGAATCCAATTCATCAATCACAACAACTCCAAGAACATTAGTTCTTCTCTCACACAGCACTCCTCCCTCCGATCTTGTCCCATCTCGGCTTCCACTCTGCGGCCGCCTCTGCCTGACTGCCTCCATGGCCGCTCTCGCCTCTCTGTTAGCTGCAACTTCATCTGTCTCCAGATCGCGTCGCTGCTTAGTTCAAAAGATTCGAATTTCTATTGTGTTAGTGCTGATTTTTGTTAGTTAATTTTGATTTGGAATTCTGTTAGTTAGTTCGTTTTGATTTCAATTTTTCTTAGTTAGTCGCTCCTGTGTTAGTTTTGAATTCTCCACGAGTTTTATCTATCCTAAGAATTTAACTTATACTGCAGTACCCCATATTTTTGTGTAATTCTACATTTTGCTTATGTTGTTCAGTTAACATGAAATTTAAAGTTTATTTTGTTAGTGTTGAGTTTGAAGCTTTGATTTGGAGTTTGAAATTTTTATTTGGAGTTTTAATTAGACGTTAGTGTTGATTTTTGTTTAGAGTTTTTGTGTTGCACGTATGGTGTTTGATTTTATGTCCATATAAAGTTTTGTTTTAGTTTTTTTGTTGCATATAAGGTGTTTGATTTTATGTTCATATAGAGTGTTTGAGTCTTTTTTGTTGAACATAAGGTGTTGGATTTTTGTTTGAGTTTTTTTGTCGTTGTGTTTTAGTTTTGTTGTTCCATATAAGATATTTTATATTTCCTAAATTATTTGATACTTCAGTTTATTACAATTTAATTTTTTACTATATAATATTATTTATATATTTAATTTAGTTTATTATAATTTAATTTTTTACTATATAATATTATTTATATACTATATTTTTATGTCGGCCACCCCAAATTTTTTTATCAAGCTCCGCCACTGGTAATAGTTGTGGTTGCATCACAAATCCTTCATATTGGAGAGAATTGCGGTAAAATGCCACCTCAATTGTGGCAACATTGTGGTTTTGACAACATAAAATATGGTTATGTCACACACGGCTCAGATTGCTGTCGCCGAATTTTATTTAATACCCTGCCTATGGTCACCATGATTGGGGTTGTATCAACATTATTTCCCGGCGGTTCTTTGTAGTGTCAAGGATCACTAATGTGACTTAACCACGGTTTCAACTGCGATTTCAAATCTTGGTAGTGATTTTTATCGAAAATTTGGATATTTTACCTTTTATTAGCTTCTGGTGTTGATTCAATGTTTTTAGGAGCAAAGATGATGTTCAGATTCCTTTGTTTTTTAATTATTTTTTCTTGCTTGTTTACAAAATTTTGGTTTTAAAATTGATATTCTGATTATTTGTCTTATCGATCGGTGGTTTTTCTGATAACAGTGACTTTCAGCTGTAATTTGAATATAATAATATGTATAAAATACTATTACACTGATACTATTTGACTTTCTAGCTATGTACCACCAACACTTCGAAGTGTCTGGTGTCAGATACATGCTAGTGTCTGACAGAGATACACGCAGTTACATTTCAGTCACTTTCATTTTCATAAATTATTACCAGTATCTGTGTGTCAGGGTTGTTTCCGGTGTTTGTATTTGTGCCAACATGATTAATAACTTTTTTTTTTGAACAGTACATGATCATTTTGTTTCATTGCCCAACTTTATTTCTTTCTTATTATATTTCACTTAATTTCTTCAAATTTTGTGGTTGTTGTTTCAGAAGCTTATGATCCACTCGACCCAAATGGAAATATCACAATCAAATGGGATATTATTAGCTGGACACAAGATGGTTATGTTGTGAGTACATTCTTTTAGTGTAAATAAGCTTTACACAAATGTCAAATTGTACTTTACCATCTTGCTACATCATTAGTATATTAATTTATTAAACTTGTTCACACTATGACAATATATTGAAATATATGATTAGACATGTGTCAATGTATAAGAGTCTGTTTGGGTGACATATATAAGTTTATCTACTGACATAATCACTTGTGAAACTATTTGGTAGATAAGTTATGGAAACGGCTTATGACATGTCCATAAACTGTTTTTAGCTTATTTTTATAAGCTCTCGAGGATAGCTTGTAGAAAAGCTTATCGCATATATCAAAACAATTTGATTTTACTTTACCTTGTATTATAGAAATAACTTATGCATAAGCACATATAAGCCTTTTAATTCAGCTGTTTATCCAAACAGGGCTAAATTATTACTCTCCTATCAATATTGTCAAATATAGGCCATGGCAGATTGCGGTGGCAAATTTTTTGACAACCGCCATGGCCAACTTGGTCCGCCGTTCACCATTGATAACAGTGATTCCTATTAATAATAGTGACAATGTCCATTTTGAATGGATTGAGATTGTTTTTTTTTTTTCTATTACTTAATTTTGATGTCTAAGAAACAATCGAATCGGCAGGCTGTTGTTACGTTGAACAACTACCAACAATATCGTCATATATCGCCGCCCGGATGGTCATTAGGGTGGACATGGGCTAAGAAGGAGGTAATATGGAACATAGTAGGAGGGCAGACCACTGAACAAGGAGATTGTTCAAGATTTAAATCCAGTCCCCCTCCACATTGTTGTAAAAAAGATCCAACGGTTGTCGATTTACTTCCCGGAACACCTTATAATCAACAAATCGCAAATTGCTGCAGAGGTGGTGTACTCAGCTCACTGGCACAGGATCCAACAAATGCTGTTTCAGCATTTCAAGTCAGCGTCGGTAGCTCTGGCACCACTAACAAAACTGTCAAACTGCCGCAAAATTTCACCCTGAAAGCACCGGGACCAGGTTATACATGTGGACCGGCAAAAATTGTGAAACCTACTAAATTCAGAACACCTGACAAAAGGAGAGTGACTCAGGCACATAGTAAGTTAATCATCTTTTATAATTATCTAATTTCTTTCCTAGGGAATATTTTTGTTTCCCCCTCCCTCCGAGTTTCTACTTCGTATCAGTAGTGTTGTCAATTGCAGATCACAGAAAATAACAGTTTATTCAAATTATGTTATGCTTTGACACTATAGTGCCTTTATAGCCGTTTATTAATACTTTGTACTAAATTGCATATCGCAAAATAATAGCTGTTTGTCCAAATTCTGCTATGCTATTGCCATTATTTTACAGCACCGAGCTAGAGATTATATGATTTGTTTAGACCTTAACATTACTTTGGTTTTGTTGCAGTGACATGGAATGTGACATGCACATATTCACAATTTCTAGCTCAGAAAACTCCAACTTGCTGTGTTTCCCTCTCGGCTTTCTATAACGAAACTGTTGTTCCATGCCCGACATGTTCGTGTGGTTGCCAAGGAAACTCACCTCAATCAGGGAGCTGTGTAGAGTAAAATTTCATCATTCTTTGACACTGTTTTCCTTTTAAACATAAATTAATATTATACACTCACATTATTTTTCTTTTTGTGCGGTTACAGTCCAAGTGCGCCGCATTTGGCCTCGGTTGTTTCGAGCCTCGGAAAGAATGGTATTACACCTTTGGTTCGATGTACTAGTCATATGTGTCCGATCCGAGTTCACTGGCACGTTAAGCTTAACTACAAGGAGTATTGGCGCGTGAAAGTCACTGTTACTAATTTCAATTACAGGATGAATTACTCAGATTGGAACTTGGTCATTCAACACCCGAACTTTGACAATCTGACGCAACTTTTCAGTTTCAACTACGATTCGATATCTCCCTACGGAACAATAAGTAAGTGTGGGTAAGATCTTTCATGGATTCGCTAACTTATTGTCGACATAAAATACTAATTGATGGTTCTTTTACTTGATTGGATATAGTGTATAGTTTTAGATCAAGTGTAGTTATTAGTAGTATACTCACCATGGTTATCAGTATCTTACGAATTACGATTCAACACAAAATTGAACTCAATTGACATGAATCATCTTGTGTTTATTTTAACAGATGATACAGCAATGCTTTGGGGAGTTAAATTCTACAATGATTTTCTCATGCAAGCCGGTCCTCTTGGTAATGCACAATCCGAGCTACTTTTCCGAAAGGATAAATCAACTTTTACTTTCGATAAAGGTTGGGCCTTTCCTCGGAAGGTCTATTTCAACGGGGACAACTGCGTGATGCCACCACCGGATGCTTATCCATGGTCACCAAATTCCGCTGCCAAACAACAAGTTTCCTTCCTTGCTTTGACGATCGCCTTCTCGGTTGCCTTCGTACTTCACGCATATGCCTAAGGTTCCTATCCGTGGTACGTTCGACTCTGCCATCTAAAATTTTCGTTCCGAATAGTTTTGACTCGATTGTGCAATTTGGAACTCGAACAAAGCCGGAGTATGACATCGATTGACAATTCAAGAATAGCTCATTTGCCCTATGATTTGTTTCTTAGTTTTGAGCATATGAGTTGAATTTGCTACTTGTATTGTTACTGTTATTTGTTCTAATGTAATGATGTATTTATTGGTTTTGGATCCTTATGTGTAATTGGTGCTGTAATTACAAGAATTATATTGAGGAACACAAACAGAATAATAGATTTAATGAATCATGTATGTATTGGACATGATTAGGGTTTTGGAATTAGGTTTCTTTTTAATATTATTCATCTTAAATGATAAATATGGATTTGGATTTAAATGGATTGCGACGTTATAATTTTGAACTTGTTTTGATAAACAACTTAATTCTGCATGGATAAGCAAGTTAATTAAACTTTAGTAGCATAAATACTTATGTATAAACCATTTTAATAGCAAAATATAAAATAAATTATTTTTATATAAGTTATAGGCTTTTTATATAAATTATATAAGTTATTTTTGTAATCTTTTTTAAATAATTTCACAAATGTTTATGTTAGTAAATGAGCTCAAATAAGCAAATCGAAACTGGAGCTAAACAGTTACAACATAAGATATTTCTATAACATGGTAAATTTAGTCAAATTGTTCTCACATAAACTATAAGTTGTTTTTTTAAGCAATCTTGTAGAACTTACGAAAATTAGTTGAAAACAATTTATAGACACATCATAAGCCGTTTTCATAAGTTATCTCAAACAGATTCAAAAGTATTTTAATAAGTAAACTCAAATAACTAAACATAGCATATGTGAATTATCATTTAAGGCATTGCAATAACATTATCTTGATTTAATGTTTCAGACAAAATTATTGTTGGGATATACACAACCTTTGAGTTTGGCTTTTTGAGTTTGGCTTGGTGTTTTCAAAGAATGACATGAACTCTTCATATCTATTGTCACATTATATCTCTATGAAGATATACATAACTTCAAAATTTTCATAAAACAATTCTAACAACACTTCACACACCAATTCACCAAACTACTAACAGCAAAATCAATGAGAAGATGAGTGACTTGAATGTAATTAAGCTTTTAGGGGAAGAATTAGGAAGAAAAGGGTAGGTATCAGGTGGAGGTAACATGCATTCATCACCATTAAAGTAAACCTTGTGAGGAAATGCCCATCCTTGTTTGAATGTGAATGTTTCTTTGTCTTTTTGAAGAAGGACTTCTGATTGAATATTTCCAGCTGGTCCAGCTTCCATTAGTAGATCATTGAAGTATTTCATTCCAAAGAACATTCCAGTGTCATCTGCATGCATAACAACAACACCATGCTTGAATGATACTTCTTGAAGTTATTGAATTACAATAAAAAAATTTAAATATGTATTTTAGTCTTTGTAATTTGTTTTTGCTCATCGTCCTTCCTAATATACCACATTTAGCTTTTGGTCCTTGTTGTTTTGTTGTAATCATTGCAAAACTTTTTCATATCAAAACTTATCCTTGTAATATGTAATATTTATTTTAGTCCTCATGTAGCTCATATTGGAGAGGCTAAAACTAAATATTACATATTACAAGAACCAATTCAAATATAAACAAATTTTGCAAGAAGTAAAACAAAACAACAAAGACCAAAAACAAAATGAAAAAGTTGACAGGAACTATAAGTAAAAAATGATATATTTGCAAGTAACAAATACATATTTAAACCTAATAAAAACTTGAAATTTATATGCTGACACTTACTTATGGACTCATAGGGAAGAAGTGGCTTGTAATTAAAGCTGAAAACTTGTGTGACATTGTTAAGATTTGGATGCTGAATAGCAAGACTCCAAAGAGAGTAATTCATCCTGTAATTGAAATTTGTCACAGCAATCTTGACTCTCCAATAGTCTTTATAGTTGACCTTCACATGCCAATGAACCCTAATAGGACACATATGATGAGTGCATTGCATCAATGGTTCATTGTCTTTCTTTGGAGTGTGAACCCCTACCATACTCAGAATTTTTGAGTCACTCCTGCATAAACAAACAAATCAACAATCATTAAATAATTTGAAAATATTTTCGAGTTAATCTATATTTTAGTCCTTGAAATTGTAAGAATAGGTCAATTTAATCTCTCAAATTTGCAAAATAGCAGTTTAGTCCCTTAAATTAAAAAACATCGGTCATTCTATTTTTGTCTTGATGCAACCAGTGACTATTCAAGTCAATATGTAGATCTTTCAATGATATTGATGAATATTTACTATAGAGATATTTTGAAAGATAAACTAAATTGATAAATGTTTATTAATTTAAGAGACTAATTTAGTATTTCGTTATTTGACGGGCTAAACTACACGATTCTTATAATTTCAAGGACCGAAATGCTGATTCACTCAATTAAACAGCAAAGAAAACATTGAAAATTGTTATATTTTCAATAGCCAAATATTAGTATATTAGTCGTTAATAATTTATCTACTTTATCAGACATTTTTTTGTGAGTGTCCATCAACATTAAAAAATAACCAAACTTCTATTATTTTCAATCAAAACGAACGAGTACTAAAAAAATTCAAAACTTAACTATCAAACAAATGAAATATTAAGACAATATAAATATAACATATTGTATATGCACATATAAACGGTAAGACTTCGAATAGGATAGTCCCTGCAGGAATCTCTGCTTACTGATGTAAATTAACATCCCTAAACGATGTTGTCTAGTTAGAGAACTTACTCAATGCTTGAGTCTTGCGGCGCTTATCCGGCGTAAGGAAATTTGTAGAAGGAACAACCTTAGCAGGTCCACAAGTATATCCAGGTCCAGGAGCCAAAAGAGTGAAATTCTTTGGAAGTTTAACTGTTCTGTTAGAAGTACCAGCTTGTCCTACACTAACTTGAAATGCTGATATAGATTGTGTAGGATCTTGTCCCCATGCTGCAACAACTCCACCTTTACAGCAGTTTGAGAATTGTTGATTGTAAGGTACACCAGGTAACAAGTCTACAACTGTTGGAATTTTCTTGCAGCAATGAGGTATGTTGCCTTTGAACTTTGAACAATCACCTTGTTCTGTTGTTTGAGCTCCTACCATTGACCATATAACTTCTTTTTTGGCCCATGTCCATCCTAAAGTCCATCCCGGATTCATGATGTGTCGAAACATTTGGAAATTGTTGATTGTTACCGTCGCCTGATAAAAAAAAATCATTGACACAAATAGGAAATTTCGTTACATGACATACTAGATCAGATTCAGGGTTAGTAGGGTTAAATTTTTCAATAAACACTTCGCGAAAAGAAAAGTTCAAATGAGATGTGTGATGTTTAAGACTTTTTTTTTCACGACATTTCTTCGCATAATTGAAAAGACTAATTTAAGTCAAATAAGATTGCAAGGAGAATCAAAATCCTCCACAACTACGATATGGTGCAACAAATGTAGAGAACATTAGATTTAGAAGAAAAAAAAAGTTTTTTAAACTCTAAATCTAACTGTTCTTATAGCTACGGCACCATATTATAGCAAGAGTGACAAAACTCTAAAATAATAGTTATGAGTCTTTTGAAAACTTTCTTATTTAACTTTTTCAAAAGCTAGTATCTATGAACTTTGTAAGGATTTTTTCTGAAGAATCAAATAATTCATTTAACTTTTTCAAAAGCATGTTAAGAACCTAATAATTCACTAACTATATATGTTAAAATTTTTTTTTTATATAATAGTTGCAATGAAGTTTGTAACTTACCACATATCCATCTGGTGTCCAAGACATAACATCCCATTTGATTGTTATGTTTCCATTTGGATCCAATGGATCATAAGCAACTATGATAACAAAACATTAAAAAAAAAATTAATATAATAACATAACATAATATATTAGTATAAATGAAACTAAATAAATAATTAGTTACTGAAACTTTTTATCTCACCTGAATAAGAGAATAGAACAAGAACACAAAGAGATAAAATAACAAGCCTCATTGTTGAATATTATGTTTGATATTACAAAAATTCAACAATGATTCAATATCTGTAGCTCAATTAAAAAAAATCTTTTGAATGTGTATAGTATTGTAGAAGAAGAGTTTTGTAGGGAATTTTTTTTGGGTTCAAATTATGTCTCATTCACCTAATGGTTGTTAGAAAACTACAGTTTTATATTGATATATATCACTATCTTATACTTAAGATTTCAGTTCAAGTTTCCACATCTTAAAGCAACAGCTGTTGAATAGAACAGAAGGGATGTGTAAAGAGTGAACATAACACTTCAACTATTGTGTGTCGAAGGGGATGAAAAGCTCTTTTGATCAAAGAACTTAACTTAATAGAATGCAAACAAAAAAAATATAGAAATTAAAGGTTCATCAACATCTTAAAGGTTATTTAAGATGATTCAAGAACATGTTATATAACAAATTTTAGAAATAATTATGAATAAATTCAAATATTTTAATGATTAGACAATTATGATTGATTAATAATATATAAAAAAAAAATCTAACTCAAATGATTTAGTCTAATAGTAAAAAGACAGATATTGAATCTGTCAAGTTACAAATTCGTTAATACTTAATGTCTTCTCTATTTTAGATTAAGATCTCACATTTTTACTCTAATTTTTTTATATATAAAAAAGAAATCTATACATCGACTATGTATATGAATTAAATATATATTTTTTTAAAAAATAGATATTAAATTTATGAAGGGGTATTAGTTGAAAAAAGTGAGATGTATATTAGTTATATGAAGGGATCAAATAGCTACTTTAAGTTATTATCAATATTAACTTCGATCTATATGAAAATTTATACAGCTTGTGTATCTCACAAGTGACTAATATCAAAATATGGAAGGAAAAAAAAGTTGAATTATTATCACCATGTGACCACAATTTGGTGTATTATTTATGTACCATATTTGGTCTTTTTCTGAAACTTACCAACCGAATTTGGCAATATAAAGTTTATGGTCTTGCTTGCTTTTTGTCACAGAAAAAGAGTTTGAAGGAAGCAAGCAACGTAGGGACAGGTAGTGAGTTCTTATCTAATCAAAAAATGACACATTAACGGCTTCAAATTTAATTGAATGCTTCAATAGGAAAATATCTCAACTATCCAATAACTTATAGTCATTTGCCATTTGTTCTATAATCTATATAGTCTCTTTACTACAACATGTGGTTGGTTCAAGAATTCTGGTGCTAAGGAGATCTGGATTAAGAGCAATGTCACTCTACGTAATTACCTATATATATTTATCTTATTTTTTTATAAAAAAGTATATAATTTGATATTAAAATTTAGACTGTTTGACTTTGATAAAATAATTAAGATGTTTGTAAATATGTAGTTATAAAAATGTGACTGTACATAATTTACATCTCGATAAAAGAAGTTTGACTTTAAATAAATGAATAGAAATTTAAATTAAAACACATGAATAAAAAGTTTGTTTAAAAGAGATAATTCACTTGTGTTTCTAACAACAATACTTTGTTTTTCTAAAAAATAAATTGCAATACAATTAATACTTTTTGTCTCTAACATCATTAAAAGAGATAGACTCCATTTTTTATCTTGAAATTTTTTATACAACTATGGACAAACCATCAAGAGCTGATGCATGGGCAACAATTGTAATTTAGAGAGAAAAATTATAAATCTAATGGTCTTTATAATTGTTGCGCCATTAAATAAATGTAGAAGATTCAAACACATATTTCTATACAAACAAATGAATTTCTTTCAAATAGTACAGCTGATGCAAATCTCACATTTATTAATAACGGTTTTCTATGAGTTTAATGTAAAAAATACAAAATGAAGTTATCTTAAATAATATAAATGCAATAAAATAATTGTAATTATCCTTTTAATTCTAGTTCACATACACTTATGTTTTGTTAGATTATCCGATATCAGTTGTGTGTAAATTTATGGTGATATTTACTATCTTTAGTAGATACTAAAAAATAATAATTGTACTATTGTAAATTTATACAACTGATCTAGATTCAAATTTGAAATACAATATCCAACTTAACAATATATACGGTTGAAATAGAACTTAAGAACAATCAAACATCTTTTGTTATTACCGTCAAATTGTATAAGGCAACAGCTTCGTAACTCGAACAACCTAGAAGGTAAATAAAGCAAATTGATGAATTTTTTTGTCAATAAGATAAATTTGGTTTTGAGAGTCATTGATTGTTCATGAATTTGTTCAGAACCCAGAGTCGGGCTAACAAATCTTATACAAAATTAAAAATGTTTTTTATTTTAATTAATTATTTGGAAAAAAAAAAGGCTAACTAATTTTACAATATTAAATTAAATAACATAATGTATTCAATATATTTACATGGTTGATTAATTTTATATTAAATTAATTAGTAGTAAAATTAGTGAGCCAAATCTATACTATGAGAACAAAACAATTAAGCTTAATCAAATTAATACTACTATTATTATATAAATAAATAAATAAAAAGTTTGAGGCCTAAAAATATGAGAGCCTTAAGGCACATACATCTCTTACATTAAGTGAATGTTCATCCGTTTATGTATTTTGTTTTCTAATCTCAAAATATACTATCATAAGCTATAATTTGATAGTATATTTTACACTACCGAAAGTTATAATTAGACAAAAAAGTAAATAAAATAGAGCAAATAAATATTCACCCTTACATTATTTGACAAGTTTGATGAACACACTATGATTATTATATGATTAAGAGAAAATCAAATGACATAACAAAGTGATTTTCCTCGGGTATTTTTAAGAATCTAGACTTAGTTATATTGAAAGCATTGTGAATGCAGATGCAATTTTTAAGAAGGTTTATAGACCAAAGCTTCTAAGAAAATTCTTTAGTATAATGAAGGAACTTTTTTTTTTAATCAAATACTGATATTATTCAAATTAATTGTAGTAATAATAAAAGAGTAAATGAGAGAAATGGTAAGTGTAGTCTTCATATTCTATAATATTGGAAAAATTAAGTCCTATATTAATAAAAGATAGAGTTTTATGAAAGTATTAAAATAGTAACACTGTTTATTTTGTAAATCGGTTTTGTAAAAATAAATGATACCTAATATACAATTAAAATGGTATCAGATACACTTACGTTATGTTTGCCAAGATAAAATAAATAAATAAAAAAGATAGTTTATAGTTTTTAAGTTAATAGTTTTGTTTGACAGCTATTTCTTCTTACGAATTTATAGAGTTTTTTATTTTTTATATTATATATTTATAGTAATTCTTTTGTAAATTACTTGAAATAGCATATAATATTTTTTTTCCTTCTTTCTCCAATTACCTTCATTGTCTCAATTGAAAAATATTTAAATATTAATTAAAATTTTATTTTTTACGTCATTTTATATTTTTTAGCTAGTTCAACCGCTTTTTAGTTAGTTTAACATCTGTTTTTGTCAAACACTTCAAGTTAAATAAATCAACTTATCAATTATCCGCTATAAATTTATCAGCGATGAAGTAACTTTACTATTTTCCTGAAGAAAAAAAAAAACCTTAAACTTCTCTCAATGTATTTAATTATTTTTAAAGCCTCAGTTAGCTTACACAACAACCTTCACTAACAACACTATATATTAGATTAGATGAGAACTTCTACAAATTATGGTGGTCTAGTAGAGAAATACGATTGCTTGGAAAACGAGGGTAATTTGGGGGTGCAAACTGAAATCCCTTGCTAGCCCAACTATTGTCAGAAAATAATTGTTGGCCCAACTATTTGATGAATAAAAAGCCCAACTCAATATAATCTTAGGGAGTTTGTTTTTTCCAATCCATGTATACTTTAGAAGTACACATTCACAGAATATAACTTTTTTATCCTTCAGATGTGTCCCTCCTGACAAAAATATATTTGTTTTTCTCTTGAAATCTGTACTTCTAAACAAGATGGTGCTTTTTTAAAAACATAAGAGAGGTTAACAGTAACTCTCAAAATTATGGAGGTGTTGTATGCAATTTGAGGTGGACCATAACCCAATTTTTATTTATTGGAAAATGATATTCATTTTTAAAATTAGTGGAATACATCAATTGAGAATAATAAAATTTAAAGATGTTTAAATTAAAATGATGAATCTGTAGAAAAAATCCATAATATCTATAAGTTAATAATATAAAATGAAAAAATACGTACATATATGATCAAATTAAATTGTTTAAAATACTGATATCTTCAGATGTGTAATATTGACGACACAAAATTAATTGATTGAATTATTAATAGATCAAAGCTAATATATTTATTTGAATAAACAAATATCACAACAAGACGTTTAATCAAATAACATCGCACCAAAATAAAAAAAATAAAATAACATTGCGTTCAGATGGTAGAATCATTTATCTAGATAATATTAGAAGAAAAACGTTTTAAATAGACGATTCTAGATCTAAAAATACCATAAACTACCGTCTCAACGAATAAAGAAAAAATGAGTGATAAAGAAGTGATTGATTTTTTATTTTTTCAACTTTTTATTCACTCATTTTCACCTACATATATATAAGCTTTGGTCCATAACCCAGTTGTTACTTTGAGGTGTATAACACTCATACTACACACCAACACTTCATGTTATGAATATGAAGAAAAGGAATAATAACTCAAATTTTTTTGGACTTAATTACAATTTTAATCTCTTTATTTTTATTGATTCATGAAATTAGTGTATCTATTTTAAAAGTTGACAATTTTTGTCATTCTTTTGATATTTTGACTAAAAAAAGACGATCTGATATATTTTAAATAACGTGATATATAATACGGTGATATAGAATGATTAACACTCATTAAATCAAAATAAAAACACTGTAACAATTTAACTATCAACTTCAATAATTTTTTATATTTGTAATTTAATTAATGACATATGAATAATTGATGCATTTAGATGGTTCTATATCATAAAATTGTGTGTTACGTCATAAAAAATATGTCAAATCGTCATTTTGTAGTTCAAAAGTCCAAGTGAGAGATCAAAACTCTCAACTTTTAAAATAGATGGATCAATTCATGAATTGATAAAAATAAAAGAACCAAAACTAAAATTAATTCTATTTTTTATTTTAGTTTTTTAATTTTAATAAATAATATATTTTTTATGAGTAGGAATTAAAATATTTAATTTGAGATTTACAACACTCACACACATTACACAGTATCACTTCTGACTATGAAGATGAAGAAAAACCCTAATAATTTTTATTTAGAATTTTTAATTCAAATAAAAAATAATAAAAAACTGTCTCTCTAGAAGAGTGAAAACATTCACATTCTTTACATTCATATCTACAATAACATGAGAAAAAATAATTGATTATATTTTCTCTCAAACCCTCGACAAATGCATGACCTACTCCACACAATGATGAGTAGAGTCTCGCCATGGTGTAATAAAAATTTATGACATAATAAATCATCTCATTAAGATAACTACTCTCAACTAGTAGAAAGTAGAAGTCATGCTAGTTAAATATGTTTTGATCATCAATTCATGTATTCAAATTAGATAATGAATAGGCACACAGTTGATAAATTAGACAATGAATGACTTAAATTAGAAAATAAAAAAATCAACCAATTCAACAATTTGACAGTTAAGGTGATTGTTAAGTTATTAATTGTAATTAAGGAAGTGTTTTAGAAAATATAAAATTGAAAAAAAATTATAATAGGGTTTTCAGTTACAAATTTTATGTATAAAAACTATAAAATTACACCAAATTCAAATTATTTGTTCAATATTAGTGTTTTCTGACTTTATTTAGTTTCTTATTTTATTATGGATCTTAATCTTCTTTATAAACTTTTTTTATTAAACATGCTTAAATGAGATAATTTATGTGTATTAAATTTTAAAGAAAATATAAAACTTCTTTCACCCTAAATTTATTTATGATGTAACTCCTCTTTTATTTATGTCTCAACATTCTTTTTTTAGGAGAAGTAAATAAATTATTACCGAACAACAAGAGTCATATTATATATATATATATATATATATATATATATATTTAATTATTAAATCACATAAAGATTTCATGTATTCAAATAATTATGTAATGGATAAATTCACTCACACGCACATGAAAAAATAATTAATATTTATGAATGTAAAGATTCAATTTACTTAAACTCTAGATTCTATATTTATTTTCTCCTCAAATAAAAAATTTAATAATCATCATTAAACAATTAGAAAGGAAATAATTATTCAATTCAAAGGATATGGATTATGTGTTTCATAATCGACCATAACATAATTAAGAGGTAAATAATAAAATATAAGTTTTGATAAAATAAAATAAAAAGAAAGTAAAACATAAACAACCAACTATTAAGCCATTAAGGATTAACGTTAGAAAAATAAATCTTAATATAAATTCAAATTTAAATGACATAATTTCTTACTAAATTTTATTTATTTTTTGAAATCAAATTCTAAAGTAAGGGTTCGATTTCGTAAGTTAAAAAAAAAAAAAATAGGTTTTTTTGGTACAGTTATATTTAAGGTACTTATTACGTTAAAATTGAAAGTAGGGTTTTCAATTATAAAATTTAAACACTATGTATAAAAACGGTCTCTTATGCTATTGGTTGCAGAAACTCGAACTCTGAAACTGCCACTCAAGCTTATTCGAGCAACAAGTACAATTAGATTTGTAACAAACCCTTTTTCTCTCTTTAATTTTTGTTATTCCACTTGCGCCGAATCTGAAGAACAAGAGAAGAACAAAAAGGAACTAACCCATAATTTGTTTTTGCATGATATTAGCAAAACAATGGCTACAAATCTGAATGATTATAAAATTATCAAGGAAGGAGAAGCTGAGATTCTCATGCACGCCAAAAATGAAGTCTTTTATAATAAAGCACAGGTATGATAAAGAATAAAGTTTGGTTTTTTATCCTTTTTTTTTTAGGAATTTGGTTTGAAATCATTGTTTTGATGAAAACCCTAGTTGATTTTTGTTATTTTTTTTAAGATGAGGTTTGGTTAATGGTGAATAAATAATGGGTTGTGAACAAAATTGGAACTTGAGTAATGGGTGTGTGATGTTTGAGCCTTGAGGTTTTATGAATTGGTAGATGGGGTTTATTGACGATTTTGTGATGATGGGTTGTAAAAAAAATTGAAACTTGAATAATGGGGTGTGATTTTTTTTTTTGAGGTTTTATGAATTGATGATTCAGATGGGATTTATTGATGATGTTGTGATTGTTGGTTGGATTTTTTAAGATTTTCTGGTTAGGTTTTTATCAGCTACAATCATTATTTCCTTTTGGGGCATGCAAAATTGATTCTAGAGGTCTAGAATTGATTTTGACATGTTTGGTTGTTCTAAAATAGAATTGATTTTTCCTCCAGAATTGATTATGACTTGAGGTTAGAATTTGTAGCTTTTGTCTCTAGAATTGTTTTGTAACCTTTGATTTATCATTCAACTCACTTTCACGTGAATATCAAAACATAAATCACTTTACCTTAAACCCCTTTTAGTCAAAATCAATTTAATAGAATCAATTCATTCAAAATCAATTTTTGTTACTGCATAACCAAACATTACTTTTGTTGTGTTTCTATGTAATATAATTCCTCTATTTATTATAATTTTTTGGTGCTCCTTTATAAAAAGGTGATGGTCAACAAACAAAAATGAAACTTGAATAATGGGGTGGTGTTGGAACTTCAATGAATTGATTTAGATGGGGTTTATTGATGATTTGATTGAATTATTAAAGTGTTTTATGGTTAGGTTTTATAAGCTACCATCATTATCCACTTAGTTTTGTTGTGTTTCTATGTAATTCATTCAAAATCAACTTTTGTTTGGTGTAGAATGATCCTATATTAATTGTGGTTTTGTAATATGATCAGGTTAATAATAGGGATATATCCATTGCTGTTTTGAGAACATTCATATCAAAAAGGAAGCAAGAGCATGAAGCAAATTTGTCCAAGAGAGCAAAAGGGGCACCCAAAGCACCTGAAAATGATTCTTCTGAAATGGTTGTGGAGGAAGTAGATAACAAAACTCCACCGGAAGATCATAAATCAAATGGAAAGTGTGAATTGGAGGAAGAGATATCTCCCGACGAATCGTGCACTACAATGGACGATTCAGTCAAGATCAACGAAGAATGTGATGCTGATGAAGAGAAAATTGATCATTCAGAAGGAAAAGGACAAAGGGAGATGAAGCCACCAAGGGTTCTCGAGGTTTTCTTTGCCCCTTTAGAAGTCCTTTATATAACTTATCACCGTCACTATTGTCCTTTCAATACCTGATTTTCTTTCTTTCTACAATTCGGATCCAAAACTAGTGTAGTGTTGTCGGCGCTATATGTAGCAGAGTTTGAACATATTGCTATTGTTTTTCTATACTCTATTTAGTACAAAGTATTGTCAAATAGGCAAAAAGCAACGCTATAGCACCGCACCACAATGAAATTTGGACAAACTGTTATTTTCCGTGATCTGTGACAATGAGCTAGTTCATGTGTATAATTGTTCTTTAACTGTCTGCATGCAGGCCTTGTCGGCTTCTGGGTTAAGGGCTCTCAGATATGCTCGTGAAATAGAAGGGATTGGTCAGGTTGTTGCTGTGGACAATGATCAAGGTGCTTTTATGGTTTTTTGAGTTTACCTTATCTTCAAATTTTATTCCATGGTTTTAAAACATGGAAAATAAGCCCAACACTTTAGTGGCTTGTACTTATAATTGCAATTTTGTTTAAGATAATTGCTTCTTTTTTTATTATAAGCTTATGCATCTGCATGTTTACTCTTGATTTTTGCTTCTTGCAGCATCTGTTGAAGCTTGCAGAAGGAACATTAAATTCAATGGTTCGGTTGCAGCTTCGAAAGTGGAGTCTCATCTTGCTGATGCTCGTGTCTATATGATAACTAACCCTAAAGAATTTGATGTGGTAAGTGGATGCTTGCTACTATTATGCACTTTCGTTCACCTTTTTTTGGTCTTAACCCTCCAATTCTTATAAGAAAGAGGCCCAAGTAATTTTGAGTTCGGCTTGAAGGTAAGTAAAGGCTGACAAAAAATTGTTTCAGCCAGGGTTTGAACTAGGGTATTCCCGATCAATTTTCACTAGAGCTCATTAACAACTTGAGCACAATCACTTGGTTATTCACCTTTTAATATTAGAAGACTAACTTTTCACGGTCTTTACATTTTCTGTTTTCCAGGTTGATCTTGATCCATATGGTTCGCCTTCTGTGTTTCTCGATTCTGCTGTTCAATCTGTTGCTGATGGAGGTATGCTGATGTGTACTGCAACAGATATGGCTGTACTATGTGGAGGAAATGGGGAGGTCTGCTATTCAAAGTAATGTTAATACTCTTATTTGCTATGAACTTTCATTTCACAATTGTTTGTTTTGTGGATTGGCCTTCTAACAACTAATCTTTACACTAGATATGGATCATACCCGTTGAGAGGGAAATACTGCCATGAAATGGCCTTGAGGATCGTTCTTGCTTCCATTGAGGTATATATGGATTTGACTACTTTAAACTTGGAAAATCATTCTTTCTCTGTCTGTGCGTACGCACACTAGTGTTATATATTGCTGAATTTTAGATTTATTGAATATCTTTAAATATTTTAATATACTTATAACATTTGTTTTTATTCTTTATATAATCCAGAGTCATGCTAACCGTTACAAGCGGTATATTGTTCCTGTGCTCTCTGTTCAAATGGACTTCTATCTTCGTGTTTTTGTTCGCATATACACGTAAGCCCTTTTAGTTTCGCAATCATGTCTTATAGTTCAAATTATGATGGTTCCATAATAATTATATCGTATAGTTTTGTTTCCAACTGAAAGATGAGTTACTTGGTTGCAGTTCGGCAAGCGCAATGAAAAACACTCCCTTAAAGCTTTCATATGTTTATCAGTGCACTGGTTGCGATTCTTTCCACCTTCAACCAATTGGAAGGACCATTGCCAAGGTATGTATCGTGTTCTAGTCTGTTATAGGTACCATATTCAACACCTAAATACACTGAAAATCATATTTAGTTTTATATCAATCTCTGCTAAGTATACAAATAAATAAGTGTTATGGCATTTGGTTAGATTTACGTAATTATCTATAGGCATCCTTGTCATTTCCTTACAAAGCCTATCTATATTGAGTTGTGGTGGTGGATGATCGATTCTATGAAGATGTCGGCTTGCATTACTTTTGCTATTAATGTTGTATTATGATAAGAGCCTGTTTGTTACAGATTATTTGAGATAAAGTAACGTTTTTTAAGTAAAAAAATCATTTTTATGTGTTTCAATTTTGTTTAAGCTTTTTTTATCAATGAAGATCTAAAAAAATGATTTGTTTTTGACTAAAATTGAAAGCTACACTGAACAGCGTTTGAGAGAATGGATCATGATAGAAGAAATAGAAGATCAGTATCAAAACACCGGGAAAACTGCGTGCTAAAATAACCTCTTCGTATTTCACATATAACAGTGTTGACCCTGTTTTGTGTTTACCGACATGCCATTATTTGTGTTCTCGGTCGTGCACCATCCACTCAATCTGCTATACAGCTTTTGTTTTTGCAGAACTATTACTGAATGGACAATCATTGATATGAATATTAGTATCAATTATGTTGTAGTTATTCATGTTAATACTTAAAATATTATCTACAAGAATTACATACCACAGTTGAATAATTACATACCATGTTTAAGTATTGCTTTACTTTTATTGACTAAAAATATTAGTGATAGTTTTAGTTGAGGCCTTATTTTCATTTTTACTTTCTCAGAATACCAGTGTCAGGTATTTGCCCGGTTACGGTCCCGTTGTTCCTCAAGAATGCACTGATTGTGGAAAAAAGTTCAACATGGGTGGTCCTATCTGGTCTGCTCCCATACATGACCAAGAATGGGTAGCTTCCATTCTAGCAGATGTGAAACATATGAAAACCAGCTATCCTGCTTATGATCGCATATCGGCTGTATTGACTACAATATCCGAGGTATGTGTGTTTTTGTAGGGTCTATTTTTTAACACAAAGCTCACAATATATGGTATATTTTATTAAAAGAAATAATGCTAAACTCTCATTCATTACAATATAAGAAAAGATATCATATTGTATCTTGATAGTATGCTAGAACATCTTGCTCTATCTTATAAGGTTAGTTTCTTATCTTGGAATATTTGTTAGGATAAGTTTCTAAATTACTTAATTATTACTTATTATCATGATTTGTTTCTTGATTTGTTTTGGTTTTTGATTAAGGAGTCTTGTATAAATAGGGGATATTGTTTTAGGTCTTGGTTGGGTAAACAACTTAATTAAGCGCTTATAGCATAAATGCTTATTTTTAAGCTATTTCTATACCGAAAAATAAAATAAAATAAAATTCTTTTCTAAAAGCTGTTTTCAAAAGCTATCTTGCCTGTAACTCCTTAGCTAATAAACCTATCACATTTCTGTGGTTCATTGAGTGTATTTTTTGTTGTTGCAGGAATTGCCAGATGTTCCCTTGTTTTTGAGTCTTCACAACCTTTGTGCAACCCTTAAATGCACTTCTCCATCTGCAATTATTTTCCGTTCTGCTGTGATCAATGCTGGATATCGTATCTCTGGAACTCATGTTAATCCATTGGGGCTTAAGTCAGATGCGCCCATGGAAGTCATTTGGGATATTATGCGCTGCTGGGTAAGGAGATTACATGTTGCGTGCAACACAGACATATGTGATTGCATTCAATCACTTCTATTTTTTCAAATGATTTCCGGTGTCTATGTTTTAATGTTGTGTCTGCTGTTTGTGTTTGTGCTTCATAGGTTGACACCGTTTGTTCCTAATTTTCTGGTTTATTTTCATATCATGATTCTAGAGTATTTTGGGAAAGATTATTATTGATTTGCATTTTTACTTAATCTCTATTCACTGTAGGTCAAAAATCATCCTGTGAAAGCTCAGCCAGCAGATCAACCCGGAAGTATCATACTTGCAAAGGAACCTGTTCTTCAGGTATATTTAACCCTTATGCAAGATAAAGTAGGGGGATTTCCCGTTCCTCGTGGCCCAACCAATGCGAAGTTGAAAGCTTATGCTTTTGAAATTGTTTGGTTGGGTAAGCTATTTGATCATGAAGCAATAAAACTAGAAATCTTGCAATAAATCGACTTAAGATATCCAAATATATAGTTTTCAATAAAACCATAAAATGATAAGGTCGTGTTTGGAGAGCTTATGTTAGTTCATCTTATGATATAAACATTTCTATAAGTGTTTGAGAGAGCTTATAATATAACTTATGATATGTCTATAAGTTGCTTTCAGTTCAATTCATTTTCACAAGCTCTCAAAAGATTTTGTTTTGATAAATAGTTTAATTGAGCTTTTATAGCTATAAATAAATGTTTATCATATAAGTATTTATGAATAAGCTATTTCTTTAACAAAAGACAAATAAAGTAGTATTTTCATATAAGTTATACGCTGTTTTCACAAGCTATCTTGGAGAGCTTATGAAAATAAGCTGAAAACAACTTATGGATATTATCATAAATTGTTTCTATATGCTCTTCTAAACTGTCGTGCGAGTGTTTATGCTAGTAAATAAGTTCAAATAAGTCAATCTTAACAGGTTCGAATACAAATTATAGGAATAGCTTATATAGAGTTAAGGTGGAGCTTATATGCTCTTCTTGTTTTGATTTAGACATTTGGCCCGACCTATGATCTAGTGTAGTAAACATTTTCGTGTCGTTGTCCTTTTCAGGCTAATTTTGCTCGAGCCGTAGCATCTCTTAGCAAGGCTCAAGCGAAGAAAGTTGCTAGGTTTCTTCCAAATCCGGAAAGACATTGGGGTCCGAAACTAAGGGCAGGACGCACAATCACTAGCAAACACGTCTCGCTATTAGGTCAAGAAGCAATTAATGGAGTTCTCAACAACCATGAAGAAGATAATAATGAAGAACCTAAAAGTAAGAAGCCAAAGACTGAAGAAGATAATAACACCACTTCTTAGCTCCTAAAATGAGACTCTTGAAATCAAATTTTCTACATTTTTTTTGTTACAATTGAAATTTGAAAGCCTATTTGTTTTCACAAAATTTTGCATATAAGAGTGAGCTGAGCTAAAGATATCTTCTAGATAACGTGCCTTGCTCAATAAACCAATTAAAGTAAAATGTTGTGGCATGAATAAGGCACTTAGCATTAATTAGATATTTAAATTTGACAATTTGTGTTTTGGTAATTGTATTGTGTTGAATGATATATATATATTTTTTAAAAATTTATTTTTGATTTGGTGTTTGATATAGTTGTGTTTCCACTTTTGCATGGAAACCATGATTTTATGCAAAAAGTATAATAAAAAAATCGTAGAATTTTAAAAAAACTACTTACAAACTTGGCCTTTAATTTATGTTTTATTATTTATTTATATTTTTATGTACTATATGTACACATTGGAAAAATAATAACATATTTTTATGGCCAACAAATTTGAGAATGCAGGTTGATGAAGACGGTCCAAAATTTGACAGTTTGTGTTTTAGAAATTGTATTGTGGTGATTATTATGTTGTTATAAATGCGGGACCCCAGGATTTCAATTTTCTGAGGGTTTTTCATTTTCATGTTTGTTATTTTGGTCACATTTCTATGACTATTAATATGTTGATTGTATCAGACCTTATTGAATTAAGCACATATAATACTATATATAATATGATAAACATTTATTGAATAATAAATATTTTTTTAAGGAAGAATAATAAGCACATTTGTAAATAAATTAATAAACACATTTTTTAGCCAGAATCTAAATAACACTTAAAATCAATTAACATTTAATTAAATTATTTATCCAATTGTTTTGAAATGTTTTCAACATCGTTGTGTCTGTATTATAAAAAAGATCACTATCTTTTTTTTACTCAAACATCATTATTGTAACTGAAAAATGGTAAAAATACTTGAAATAGTTACACTAAGCATTTTGCTGCTTTATTATGTTATTAATTTGAGTACTGAATTTGCTTGAAAATTTACTCTTTTTTGTTTGAACCATATAGTATTTATTTGTATGAATGTCGTTTTTTAATAAAAAAATAGTGTAACATCTTTTTATTTCTTGTCTTAAATTTTACTTACTTTTAGTAGGTTTTACAGTACCAAATAGGATTAAGGAATTCAAACAAACTCTCAATTTAATAGTAGAATTCTTCAAAACCTAACATAAATCCTACAATTAAGCTCAATTGAGCCTAGGTCAATTGAGCCTTTTTCCACCACCATCATTGATCTTAGGATGCATTGGTTTATTTATCCACTATTTTGTCATCGACCATTCATTTTTAATCAAATAGTTGAAAATGGTTAGTGCATAAAATCCAAATCTGTCGGTGAGAGGTGAAATAATAAATAAAGTGACACCCCACCACATTTAATAACCTAAGTGATTCAGATGCACGCAAAAAATAGAGACAAGAAGTAGTAATTACCACTGCACACTCACACTATATAGTAATAGTATGTCACACACACAGCTCCCAATGTGACACTAATTATCACTGCAAACTGATTCAGAAAGTTTGGTATTACAGGATAAGTAAAAATAATTACAAAGTTGAAAGGGTAACAACCAACAAAATATGTTGTTCATCCAATGGAATTCCAAAATTACAGCTTGCTACAATTCTTCAAATAAAATCAATGCTAGAAGGCATAATATAGTATATGTTTATTTGATTATTGGAAAGTAAATTACCGTTCTCAATTAATTTCTTTTACATTACATCAAAATGATCTCATATTGTCTGTGAATCAACGTGGTTAAAAGTAGTTTTATAAATAAATATTCACACTTCTCTATCTACCAAAACACATTTTACTAAAGCAAAATTATAAAGCCTTACACATAAGACTTAAATCAGACAATGCCTTAAAAATGTTGCTTGAGATCGAAACATTGGTGTGTCAAGTAAGGGTTGAACTTATGTTGAGCTTGAGAACTGACATACCCCTTAGTTCTAAGACTTACGTCGGAACATTTAGGTGCTAATGCCAGGTAGGGGTTGAACCTATGCCACTCTCGAGGGCTTAGAGACTTTTAAGTCTCTTAGCCTCAATTGGGTCTAATGTTCCGGTACACTAAAGTAGTATCATATTGTTTGAGAATCAAATCTAATTTTAGTTTATAAACAAATACCTGCACTTTGCTACCTAATGATGCGCAGGACAAAACGTTGAAACGCTTTTTACTAAAGACAACCATGATGCCTTCGTTCAAGAACCAAAGTGGATAACTGTACTTTATTGTAATTCTAACCTCAAACCATAACAAAATTTAAAAAGTAGAATCACAGCTAAACAATGCTGCAAATTCTAACTCACAATAACAACAACATTAAAAACAATAATACTTGGAAATTGAAGATGAATAATATCCATTGGCTTAAGATGCAGTAGCTGGATTAAGTTGATCCCAAGCTTCAATCCAAGTGACCATAGCATCAGCTAGCTTGTCAAAATAAGGATCAAGCTTTGAAAGTTTATCTTTAACTTGTTTGGACATTTCAATGTAACATTTTTGAACAGTTGTGCATTCTTTTGGAAGAACAAGGTTTTGGAAAAATGGAATGATGTCTTCTTGCCAAAATATGCCTTTGTATTCTTTCCTTAGGTTAACAAATGGATTACTTGCTTTGCTATGGAAGATATAAGGGAGACCTGTCTTGATGCCTAGCCCCAAATGATCACATACCACCTGACAAATTAATCATCATAAGATCTTTGTGATGCAATATTCACATAAATATGAAAAAAGAAAGAAAAGAAAAGAACCTTGCAACACCAGCCAGCCCACATATCATCATAACGTCCAATTGGCTGACCATCTCCCATGAGACCAAAATACATAGCTGGTCCAATGAGATCACGATCAAATGCCAAATTCATTCCACACATTGGAAATAATGTTCCTTTTGGTATTGTCAAAACAGTGTCGACATACCTTTTAAACATCAACAAACACAAAATAATATAAAAAGATTGATTAATGCGTGTAACTGCATACTATACTATTATACAAAATTGATTAATATGTGTACTTGCATACTATACTATTATACAAGATTGATTAATACGTGTACGTGCGTACTATACTATTATATAAGATTGATTACTACGTGCAACTGCATACTATACTATTATACAAGATTGACTACTACGTGCAACTGCGTACTATCCTATTATACAAGATTGATTAATGCGTGTAACTGCGTACTATACTATACTATTCTATACTATACATACCTAGTGTTCCTCTCAAGAGGCTTGACAAGTTGTGTAGGAGCATCATAATCAGGAATGTTGAGCCAAAGTCCATGAGAAATTGCGGTCGGAACGCCTTCTCGAAGACTAAACGGATATCCGCGGACAAAATCGGCGCCTTCTCTAAAAGGATCATACAAAGTATTGAAAAACAATGGAGTTGATGGACACAAAAGGTTCTTAATATGTTGCTCAAGTGCATTTATTTGTTTTCCAGATGGATCATTTGCAACCTAAGACAAATTCAACAAACCACATAAAAGATCTCTCCATACACATTTTTAAAATAAATAAAAAGAAGAAAAACTTACAAAACAATCATCATCAATGGTGAAGATATACTTTTTCTTAGAAACCATGTAACCAAAGCAACGACAAGCGGAATCTTTGAATGAAATACAAGAAGCCCTTGGACCAAGAAGCTTATTAATATCATTCCTATTATAAAGTTCATAATCAAAACCAGATGGAACCTTAATAGTTTTTGAAGGGTCACCATCTTGAACAATTATCAAATGATAAGGCTCAAAATATGGTCTCCACATTTCCAAAAAATCAAGGTTCCTTATTGTAGGAATAACAATGTCAAGTTCATCTTTCAATGGAGGAGAAGTTTCAGCCATAATTCAACAAAATTAAAGAGAGAAAAGTTTTAGTGAAAGTGAATGAGAATTGAGGGAAAGA
>NC_021161.2:2781370-2796506 GCF_000331145.2 Cicer arietinum
TTTGAAAGGAAACAGAGAGGGGGTGTGTGAAGTAATGTGAGAGGGTGGAAATAGTATTCTAACATGTGCATGTGCCTAAGTTATCGGCACTACTGTGGGGTTAAAAAGTGTTAAGTGTCGGAAATTTTAAGGTAACTATGAATTGTTCAAAGACCGTGAGATTTGGTAACTTTTGTGGTTCATATTTTATTTGCATTTTTGTTAAGAGTATTTGTGTTTATTGGGTCCTAAACAATTTCCATTCATTTTATTTAAATAGCAAAATCTGATCTAAAAAGTTTAATGTATAAAAGAAATTTTCTTTTCTAAATTTGATTGACTCACTTGTTATATGTTTTCAGCATTGGTATTTGGTGCTTACTCTTCTTTAATCAACGAAAATATAGGTCATTATTTGTCGTGTTTAATAAATTACACATGATAAGTAATGGCATAATTACATTTTTATTGGTTTATACAATAAAAAAAACAAGAGAGATAAATTTTGATTAATGAGTTAACAAATTAATCTTTAAAATTGAAATCATTTGATCAATTTAGTCTTTATGTCCTACAAAAGTGTTATAAATGGTGAATTGGAGCATTGTTGAGGACATGTACTTACGTGAAAATGTTTTTCTAAAATTTTATTTATGGCCTATGTTGTTAATTTCATAAATAAATTTTTTATTTAATTAGTAAACGTTGAAACTAATAGTCCCTTTTAAAATACATTAAAAAAAAAATATGAGATTTTGGTTGCAAACGTGGCGTGGAATTTAAATATTGGGTCATAGATAGATCATAGAATTGCGTTTAAGAGTTGTTCCTCTTATTTTTGTTACTATCATCTAATAGAAATTTTATAAGAATTTTTAGATTTTTGTTTTGCTCAATTTGTTTTAGACTTATATATTTGCACATCTAACAAGCTAGTTTTGTTAAAAATTTAAAGACTAATTATTATATTATTTTTTTGACGCTATTTGAAAACTAATTTTTCACTATTAAATACTTTATTAACATCAAAATTAATTACCATCAATTAACTTTATGCTTATTTTTTCCCTCTTTTTTTATTGACATAAAAGGTTCAAGATATGTTTGAATTCAATTGTAGTCTCCATCTTACAATAATTGACAAATTTGATCTTAAATTTAAATAAGTCTATTGTACTATTGCATACACAATCCATATCTTGAATTAAGATTGGTGATAAGGATCGTTAAAAAAAATGGTAATAAAGAAAAACAAAACGCAAGAACTAAATTTCGTCCTAATTCTATTTAAAATTACAAAATTGAGTTGTAATGTAAAAAATGAATCTCCTTATAATTTTATTGAAGACTTTATCTTTAATCTTGAAAATTTGAGTATTTCCCAATAAAATATTTCAACGTTTTGTACTCAAATTAATTGTACATGCAATTAATATTGCTTTTAGATTCAAGCTTTGAGTCTTTACATGTAGAGGAAATGGTGGACAATAGCGTATGGAATTAGCAAATTACCATTACTTTACATTATTAGGATCATCATAAATTAATTATTAGGTCACAAGTTAACTTCCTTACTTTATAAGGAAATGAGAATAAATGAAGGATCACTAGTTCTTGCATTGGGATCAAATATGAGAAGCCAAATTTGTCTTTGTGTCCTTTAATGTATGATTGTTGGTTGGTAACCCTTTAACTATATTCGAAGATACTTAAAAGTCAAACACACCAAAGAACCATTTAAATGTAATATTGCAAAATTTTTTTTAAAGAACTCTTCACTCTAATAGTGAAATTTACCCACACTATTTCTATTAATTTATTTAAAAATAAGGGATGTAATATGGATTTGAACTTGTGCTCTAATGTATTAAATATTTCTACGATCTTTTATTATATGAGTTGCATACATAGACTTGAATTTCACTGCCATTTGTTTTAATTACAAAACATAATCACTACGTTTGTTTCCTATAATATTGTTTACGACAAATAAGGTTGATATGACCTGAATTTACAAATATTAATTTGTATATGTAAATGACGATCTTGGTATGGAGTTTCCTATTGAAAGTCTTATTGACAGATAGTTTTTCCTCGCAGAGACGAGAATAGGGATATGAATCAACAACCTTTGTATGTGCATGTGTGTATCTATATGTGTGCAAATATTTTATGATATATTTACTTATGTTTTCGCACAATATTTTATTTATTAAAAATAGAAATATTGATGTGATGTTTGTTTGTTATCACAAGACTTACAATAATATTTTAATATTTAATTTTATTTTTTTATGTTTGTTTTAATATTACAAGAAATATCTAATGGTTTTCATGGTTGAATTTTATTTTATTTTTTCTTAGAGAGTCCATCAACTCAGGGAGTTATTTTAACTCTGTTTTAATTACTGCTGATCCTATGGTGAGTGTCCATCAATATAAAAAAAATAATCAGAATTCTATTATTTTCAATCAAATTGAGAGAAAAAATAAAATAAAATTAAATATTAATACAGAGACATCCCAAGAATATATATATATATATATATATATATATATAATTTAATTTTTGTTTAATTTTTTAAGATTTCTTTTTTCTCAATTTGGTTTTGTAAGTTACTTTTTGGTTCTAACGTTAATTCTTATGTTCTAGTTTGTTGGCACAAATATTATTTTTTTATTAGTTTGCTTAAAAAAATGCATGTGACTCGTATTGACTCATTTTGATGTTGACTCATATTGTCCTCGTCAATTTCATTTTCTTCCTATTATCATCTTCCAAACCTAAAACTATAAAATTTCAAAAAATTCAGGAAAAAAAACTCATAAAAATCTGCATTCCAATTTTGTTGATGATATTAACGTCTAATTTTGGCAATTAAAATGGTAGATTCAAGTTTGAAAGAATGAGTAAATGGCAAATTGTAAAAAGTGAAAAGAAAATAACAAACTTGAAATTAATTGACATAAAATAAGAATTAAAAACATTGAACATCACTAACAATCATTCTTCTCATCTAATTTTATTCTTTTACCAATTAAAATAGTAAGTTCAAATTTAACACTAACATCTAATTTTTTCCCTTCTCTACACTTCAAATTTAATTTCAAATTCATATTAATCTTTTACTCTTCTCTCCTACCATAGATCCATCCTCCTTTCTACAACCCCTTAATCACCAAATATCTCCCATTTTTTTTTTTTTTTGTCTTTTAAATTCATCTAAAAAATTGACGTGTAGGAAGGAGAGATACAATTTGTCAGAGCAATTCATTTTTATAGTGTCGTATGCATTCGGTTTTTCTATACTTTGTATTATCATTATTCTAAAATTTGAAGAAAAAATTGTGAAGAAGAGGATGGGGAAGAAGATAAAACCTAACCATTTAATTTAATATTTCTATTTTTCATAAAAGTTATTATTTAAAAATATAAATTGATGATTTGTATTTTCTAGTTATGAAACATCTATTCTCCGCTAGAGTCACATAAGCATTTAATAGATACATGGTATTTTTTAATGGAAATATTAACAAATGATATTTGTGCAAATGAACTAGAACATAAATGATAACTTTACAAAGAAAATGTAATTTAAATGACTAAATCGAGAAGAAAAAAAAACTTATAAAGATTTAAGCGAAAAAATGAGTTAAACTTAAATGGCTAAAGTGCAATTTAACCTATTATTAATTAATCAAGAACAAAAACCATGAAGTCACGTCAAAATATCAAATTCCAAAACATGATCTATTATTATAAAATTTGAAGAAAAAATTGTGAAAAAGAGGATGAGGAAGAAGATAAACCCTAACCATTTAATTTAATATTTCTATTTTTCATAAAAGTTATTATTTAAAAATATAAATTGATGATTTGTATTTTTTAGTTATGAGACATCTATTCTTCACTAGAGTCACCTACTCACTTAACGGATACATTATATTTTTTAATGGAAATGTTAAAAAGTGATATTTGTGCAAATGAACTAGAATATAAATGATAACTTTACAATGAAAATGTAATTTGAATGACTAACTCAAGAAGAAAAAAAACTTACAAGAGTCTAAGCGAAAAACTGAATTAAACTTAAATGACTAAAAATTCAATTTAACTTATTATTAATTAATCATGAACAAACACCATAAAGTCACATCAAAATATAAAATTCCAACGTATGGTCTATATAATAAATGAGTAAATTGATATTGAATTTAAGATAAAATCCACGATCCCTACTAAAAGTTATTGAATTCATCGTTGAGCCACACAAAAAACTAAAGAATCTTGTGTACAATAGTTATTCATCTGTATATTTTTTTATTACTTAATTAGATTAAATGATTTTGAAAATTACTTTAACCATTCATATCAACCACAATATATTTAGTTTTCATAAATTGCAAGAAAATGTGTTTTCTAAATTATTTATATATTGTCTATCTTTATATAATAATCAACCTCAAATACTCGTGTGGATGCATATATATTTTGCTAGTTGTAATTTATTTAAAACTCTTTATTTTTTTAGACAAAGCGATTTATTTAAGATTCTAAAGACAATACCTTCAAGAGAGGCTCGAAATCACATTCACAGCCCAAAGTGTTTCGGGCCCCACGGGCCAATCTGGATGCAAGAAGCATTTTAAAACAGAGAAACACTTTTTACAAAGATGAAATTCTTATTATTATTAAATAAAGTCACTGCCTAGTTGGATGAAATTCTTATGTGCAGTCCATTTGGTGCTTGAACTCTAGGAAATTTCACAAGTTTATTTTCTCCTACTTCTTCCCACCTGCAATCAACATTAATTAAATATATAATAAGATTTCAGAATCAACATAATTTTATCATAAAGTTTCATAATAAACTAACTAGTGTTTATTTAATTGTGTATACAAATATAGTTCAAAAATAATGTACATAATATTTGTTCTATTTAAATTTTCAATTCATTTTAAATTCCTTGAGGATCTGAATTCTTCTTTCAACCAAACACACTATTTTAAGGTGGTAAATTAATTACCTGTATTTAGTCACAAAGTGATGCAAGAAAGTTGAAATTTCATTGACTCCCAACTCTTTTCCTGGACAAAGTCTTGTGCCACGTCCAAATATTAAGAAATAGTTATGTGACTCTAGACTCTTATCCTGTAAATTAAATTTGAAGATATATCAATATATGCTAATGTAATGAAATCAATTTTTTTAATGCATTAGCAAAGAAAAATATTTGTGTACTAACCATCCACCTCCATGGATTAAATGCTAGTGGATCAGGATACAACAAAGGGTCATAATTTATCTCTCTTGTAAACACATAGATTTTCCATCCTTTGGGAATGAAATAGCCTGAAAATAAAAACATAGATTAGTGACAATTTTTAATTACAAAAATAAAATGCCAAATCATTTAAGTCTCCTAATTTATTCATCCATTTTTAATTACAACTATTTTCTTTTTGGTTCATGAATGTATTTTTGTTTTTTGAGCAATTTTTTTCACTCTGCACGTTTTTAAAAAAGATTTAATTTGGATACATTAATATTATCGATTAATTTCAATCGTTAAATCATTAGAATATTTTAATTTTAATGATAATTATATCAAAAATCATAATTATAAATGATTGTGATGTACTGACAATGTAAATATATATTTACATTAATAATATAAACAATTTTTTTTTTAGATGTATATTCAAAGTGTTTATGGTGGTAGAAACATTTTCTCCTTAGTCTTATTTATTGAAATTACATTTTTTTATTGAAAACGTGGTCAAGAAAATAAAAAGAGCACTTAAAGTAAAAAAGTAATTAAAAACATCTTGAGCCCATAAACTAAGCATACCATTTAGTTCCATGTCTTGAGTAGTTTTCCTATAAACACCATTAACTACTGTGGCCAATCTAGTTGTCTCCAATATCACCTGAAAATGTAAATAAAATAATTGAAAAGAATTATAACAGTTATAAGAAGAAAAATTAAACTTAATTAAGTAATTAAAAAAGTATATAATTCGTAACGTCCAATTCAATCGATATTATCAAGAGTTTTGTAATGGGCAACCCCCACTTGTACCTCTCACCCTCCATCTTCATGGAAAATACTTTATTGCCCTTAATATTATTAGTAAAAATTTCCAAAAAAAATTTCCTCTTTTTTTTACCTATTTTATTCGAAAGTTTGAATTGTCCGAATCACATGTTTGCATACATTCGAACATTTGAAACCTTTGAAATCCATAAGTAAGATAAATTTCGAAACTTTGAAATTTTCGAAATATGAATTTTCCAAATCTTCGAAAGTTTTCATGAACATGAAACTTTCGAAGTTCATTTTTTCCCAAAATTTTGAAGCTTTCTAAAGTTTTCATGAACATGAAACTTTCAAAAATGTAGAAAACTTTGAAATTTTGGTATTCATTGAAAGTTCCGACATTGTTTCGGAAGTTTGGTATTCAATGAAATTTCCGAAACAAACTTCAAAAGTTTGAGAACAATACTAAAGTTATGAAATGTATTTTTATTAATAATAAATAGTAATAATTTAATAGTAATAAATAATAATAAATTTTTAATCATAAATTTATAGGAATAAATTAATAGTAATACATTTATAGTAATAAATTTCATATTTAATTTCAGAAGTTTCAATTTCATTAAAACTTTCGAAAATTTTGATGTTTTCTGAAAAATCACACTTCGGAACTTTCAAATTTATCCGAAGTTTCGAATGTTTCAGAGAATTCGGAAAAATATAGCATTTCGAAACTTTGACATTTATCAAAAGTTTCAAAATTTGTTAAATTTTCTGGAAAATTAAATTTTGAAAGTTTCAAATTTAACAAAACTTTCGAAAATATCAAAAAAACTAACTTTTTATTATTTCAAAAGTTTATAATTTTTGAATATTTATGATTTTATACAAAATAATAAAAGACAAAATCGTCTTTAGAAAAAAATGGGAATAAAAAGTACAATTGAAGGAGTGCACGGTACAATTCTCTATTATCAAACTAAATATCATTTTTTTTGAATTTAAATTCAAGACATTGCACTTAAATACAAATTTATTTACTATTTACTCTAAAAAAAAACATAATCTTACCGCACGAGTAAATCTCATTGATTTGATATCATTGCTGTCAATTGGTTCATTTGGCTTTTTCCTCTCTTTTATGTCCAAATGCTCTTTCTGTAACATATTCCATAGTTCACATAGTTATAATATAAAGCATAGAGTTTCATGAATACAAATTAATTGGGAGATGAGGTTAAATGTAAAATTCTTCATATTCAAAAGTATGGGAGTTTAACTACTAAATTATTTATAAAAAAAAAAAAGAATAAAAATTTTCTAACAATAATTTAGATAATAATTGTGTCATGATTTTAGACAATATAATAATGTCAAGAATCACAATAAAATATAATCACCGATCAATTAATGAATTATAGTCGTAGAGACATAAAAAAAAAAAAATACATCTATTGTGATTGAAGTATTAAATATTAGCAACATTGCAATTTTAACTGTTGCATTATTATTGAAAATCACAATCAAACCCAACCAATGTCACCTCAATAAGATGTTGCACTCGCAAACACATAAACAATTATAGTATTGCATTTCAAATTGTGAAAGCTTACCTTTATTATTTAAAATATTGATATGTAACCATATATGATTATATTATATATATAAAAAAATAATGATATCTAAGAAAACAATGGAATATTGTACTCACTCTTAGTTCTTCAAGAGCTTTGGGATTGTCATGAAGGTACTTGAGTATCATCATTGATGTGGTTGAAACAGTTTCATAACCAGAATACATAAGTGTAATCACTTGATCAATGATTTCTTCATCACTTAGTATGTGCCTATTTTCATCTCTTGCCATCAAAAAACCAAGCACGTCTTTGTGAGTTTCATTTGATTCTCTCCTTTCCTTAAGTAACTCACTCAAAATTCTTATCATATTCTTCCTTGCCTGCATCACATAGTTATTTCTAATTATTTTTTTTACTAATTATGTTAGATTTTTTTTGCAATATGTAATATATTACAATAAAAATATGAAATAATTATCTTTCTTAAATTAGTAAAACAATTCAAATTATTAAAAAATTTAATACTATATTTAATTTTTTTAATTCTCATGGTTTAGTCAATGAATCTATATAAATAGAGATGGAGGTAGTAATAATTTTTAATTAAATATGTAAATTTTAACATTTTTTAAAATATGAAATAAAAATAATTAATGCATGTGCATTTGAATTAGCATGTTTATGTAAATGGCAAATACATTTTATATTAAAGATATGTTAAGTATATAACACGTGTCAGTGTAACTCCATATCCATATGATACTAACAAACATGATTATATTAAATTATTTCAAATTGTCATTAGTATTGCCATGTTAATGTTGTGTATGTGTTTGTGACTCATAATAAACATCAAAATGAAAAAGAAAAAAAAAATCAATGATTTAACCTGAAGTCCTTTGCGATAATTTGTTCCTGGAAGATTAATTGGTAGAGAAATGGTTCCTAAAACAAGCTGAAAATACTCTGTCTTTAAAGAGTCAGCTAATGAGCTTGATTTACCAATCCCAGCAATTTGCTTCAGAGATAAGAGGAAGGCCATCTGTTCAAAGGATTAGGAATTTGGAATGTTTATGTTAGAATTTTGTATTATAAATTTGAGGTTAAATATATTTTTAGTTCTATAAAATTATGATATTTTAAATTTAGTTTTTAAAATAAATCTATTCATTTTTAATCTATATTTTTTATTATTAAATAAGTTTTTAGTTTTTATAAATTTTTTATATTTCACTTTTAGTTCTATAATTTTTTTCTCACTTTTTAGTCCTTATAAATATCACATTTTTTCCTATTTTAGTCTCTATGGTAAGAACTAAAATTAAAAATAATAATGTTTGTAGAATTTAAAAAATTCGAAATTTTCTTATAGGAATTAAAAGTGAAATAAAGTAATTGTATAGAAAAAAAATTATTTTACTCTATTTTATAAAAAGATTTTAAAATAAAGACTTAAAGTGAATGAAAAACATATTAACATTAAACATTATATGTCTAATTTTATAAGGAATAAAAAAATATCTAACCTCAAATGTTATCAAGTGATTATTGAAATTTTGATGAATATAATAGTACAAACCTCTTTAGTTTTCTCTTGAATGTCTATGATTTGGTCATCCAAATTGCTTAGGAAATCAGTCATAAACTCATCAATTCTTGGCAGAATTTGTTCTCTTATCATGGTAGGGCTAATAACATAAAGAAGTGCTCCTCTCATGTACTTGTGAGTGGAGCCATGAACAGCTGCAATATTACCTTTTCCTAAAATATTATACATAGATTCAGGATATCCAGGAACAAAACCTTTTGCTTCATTCAATAAAATGTATCTATTAAGTTCTGGATCTATTGAAACAATGGTAGGAGAACCAAGTAAGTGTGATTTGAAAAAACTTCCATACCTGCAATTTTTATAAATTAAAAAAACTAAATAATTAAACAATTATTATTAATGAGGTATAACTTAAAATTAAGTGTCAACAACACGACGAAATGGGGAAGTGTTTTGTCTCTCGCCGCCCAACTCCCAAAAAGAATCTGCATCTGTCTCAATTTTTTATTGAAGTTGAAATTTAAGTCTTTACCTCTACTCTTGGTAGAGTTAGATTATATTTTCCGTTGAGAGAATACCAAATTTTATGATATATAAAATGTATTTATGAAATATAAAAGTATTAAATAAAATGAATAAGTAAATAAATATAAAAATTTATAAAATGGTAATAATTTTATTAGTTGGACAAATGTTAGGCCGATATCCACATTTTGTCACATTATTTTCTATTTCTTTATCACTCAAAGTATCAAAGAGGTGTTTTGGTGTAATAAATCTTTTTTAAAAGAAATATATCATTAAATTAAAGTCTAATAATTATATCTCACTTTTTCTCCATTTTTCCCCATCATAAGTCTTCTCCAATTTACTTCTTACCTCAAACCCCCACCATGGTTTTATTATCTTATAAATTAATAACCATTATTGTTATCTTTTAGGGGAAAAAAGTTGAATTTTGAGTAAATTGCTTTTTTTTTTAATTCTCAAAATTTCCCTTTCTTGAAATGTAATATGCTAGACTTAATACTATCATACAATTCAATAACATAATCATATCAAGAGTGACTTGCAAATGATGTTCTAAATAATCATATCTAAAATTGTTTTAAGTTTGACAAAATCACATATGATATGATTACAAAATCACATATGATATGATTTTATAAAAAAATTCTGCTAAAATCAAAATATGATATCGTAATTTTGTCGAACTTATTGTCACTTTAAATATGAATTAAATCATCGATCATAAAACAACTCAAACTCTAGAAATAAAAAGCACTTTTTTCAACTTGTACATGTAAACAAAGGAAAACTTCGTTACTAGAATCTAAATATTGATTGAAACCAACCTTGCACTTCGATTTTTCATGAAATTTGGACCTTGTTTAAGAAATTCAATTGTTTCTCCAAACACTGGCCATCCCATTGTGCCAGGTGGCAAACCTTTCTTCTTATACCTAAGTTCATTCCACCTCAAAAGAATAGAGAAAAAACAGAGAACAAGAAATACACCAACAATTTCCATGATAAAAGCCATTGATTCTATTAATCAAAACTCAACTCATATATATATAGGTCCTTGAGCTATATGTTGCATTGAAGAATAATTACCATAGAGACAAAAATAAAATCACACTCTTCAAGGTACTCTATTAAAAGCCTTGAATCAAGAGATTGAAAAACGGAAAAATAAAATAAATGGTGGTTGGTAATTTTGTGAAGGAAGTGAAGACATTAACAATAAAGATATATGCAGTTGAGGAGCATAATAATTTATGCATAAAAAATTCAAACCCTTATTTAGGTTGTGTTATCAGCGAAGCTTTTTTTGGATATAAAATTATTTTTAGGTAAAATTTGTTTGACCAAATATTCTTATAAATAGTATGATTTTGTTAAAAACAGCCATAAATGAATTATGTATTAAAAAAACGAAACTCCAGAAAAATACTCACACGCATTTATAACATATTATAAATTATTATAATATTATATTCTTTGTTACTATATCTCAAAAAAATAAATAGTAATACTATAATCATATTCAAGAAACTGGTCAAACTATCAAGAAGATAATTATTCAGCATAATCCTATAATTTGTAATATTTTTGAAATATAAATTACAATATTATAATTATAGCTTGAGTTCTCTTTAAATAATTACTCTCGAAAAACACTTTTCATTTTGTTAATATAATTATTTATGGGCTTTTCTTGATCACTTTTGTAGAATTTAATTTAATTTATATATTATTCATTTATTATAATTTTTAACAAAATCAGACCATTTATTAGAATATTTGTTCAATCTACTTTTAACTCAAAATTAACTTCTAAAATAAAAAAGAAACACAAATATACAAACAACTTTATTTTATTTTTAAAGCTCATATTTTTAACATTAACTACAAAATAACTTTCATGATATAAAAAAGTTAGCCCAAATACAACCTAAATAAGGGTCTTTAAACAAAAATAAAAATAAAACCAAAATAAGGATCTCAATTTACAACAACTTATGAAAATTCATCACTGACTTTTAATATATTATTCATTTATGGTAGTTTGTTAACAAAATCAAATCATTTATAAGAATATTTAGTGAAACAACTTTTTGCTCAAAAATAACTTCTAAAGTAAATAAAAATAAAAATAAAACTAAAATCACTAAAAAACTTTAACTTTACTTTTAAAGCTCTTATTTTTAACATTAACATGATAGAAAAATTAATAATTCATATTAGTTATCACTTTTGCATTAATTGTGCATGTCTATTGCACTCACTAAATATTTATTATTTTCACACTTAATTTTGTCAGCTATTTTTAGATTTTCTATAAAAAATAATAAATATATAAAAAATGAAATAAAAAAATATAATGATAAAAATAAATATTTAAGCCTTTAAATTTTAGAAAATCATAGAAAATAGATATAATTGAATAAAAAGAAATGGATAAATCATAATAAAAATCACGATAATAATGATCATTTCAATGAAAAGAAACCGAAAAGAAATGAATGTGATAATAAAAATTAATATAATAGTGATCAATTCAATGAAAATAAACCAAAAAAAATGAATTAATGGTAATAAGAATTAGTATAATGGTAATCAATTAAATAAAAAGAAATCAAAAAAAAAAATTAATAGTAATAGAAATGGTGATTAGACCATTATTTCTTTATCTTTTGCAACCTACCCAAAAAAGAGTATATATATAATCGACAACAAAAGTAGAAAGAGGAGAGCACGATTGAGTAAAACAAAGAAGAAATTAGAGAGAATAATAGGCAAAAGACGAGGAGTGGTCTTGGGAAAATATGTCCAATAAAAACCAATTAAGTAATAACGTAAATTATTTCTCTAATTTTCTTCTTATTAGTCTTTGTATTGCATCCCTTTAAAAAATGTAGTTTAGTTTTTTTTTCTTCTCTTTATCTATTTATGCTAAAAAAATAAACAAACATATTAAACTTTCATTTCTTTAAAGTTGTTTGTTCCCAAGATTGTTTTCTTTGTAATTAGGGATGAGAATAAGTTAGGTCGTCGATCAAGGACCTATGGTCTGACCTACTTATGGTCTGATATGGCTGGCCTATTTAATAAAATGGTCAGACTCAAACTAATTTTAAAGCCTATTTATTTGGGTTTAGAGTTTAGGGTTTAAATAGTTCAGACTCAGGCTTATAAAAAAACCTATTAGGTCTGACAGGCCGGTCTATATATATTTTATTATTTATTAATGTTATTTACTATTATTATTATTATTATTATTATTACTTATTAATAATATTATTTTCTATTTTAAGTCGTTTCATATTTGGTTTGATTCCATATTCGATAGTAATTTCATATTCGATAGCCGTTCAATTAGGTAATTACTCAGTAGTCATTCCATATTTGATTGAGAGGTAATAATAGGTGTCTTTATTCAGTAAAAAAAAATATTCTTTGAAATTATTTTTTAAGGTTTAAAGGGTGTTTGTTTCGTATTTAAAAAGAAATAATTTTGTTAGAAAAAACATTTTTTGTCTAATATATATAGATATATACATTGTTATTGGTATGTGGATATCATTATATGGTATGGGTAGAGCATTATGTAAATTGACCATGGATAGATCATGTAGCTTTTTTGGAAGGTAGTTGTAGTGCAGACTTGTTAGTTATTATTATATTAGATTTAATTATAATTTTATTAGTTTCCTTTTTATATAAAGACATAGTTTAGCCTATTTAAAAAAAAAATATGATATTTAAATATTTTTAATGTAAATAAGACTTTTAAATAGGTTTTCAGGTCAGACCAGACAAAAAAAAAAAAAAAAAGCCTATGAGTAGATCAAGACCAGACTTAGACCTAAAAAATTAATTTAGGCCAGACTCAGGTCTTTCAAAGTCTGGTCTGACCTATTCCCACCCCTATTTGCAACACAAAATACTATAAAAAAAATAATAATAATAATTGATGTTTATAAACTCATCACCAACACATCACTCACCTCTAACAGAGCTTCACCATCGCATCCATCCGTTTCGTTCACATACATACATTGTTTTCTAACAAAAATATCATTTTTTCTTTACTTCAATAAAAAAATATAAAAATACAATTATAATTCATGAATAGACATCTTACTTATTTTTTTTTGTTTGTTGTTGTTATTATTATTATTATTACATTTTTATTTTTTTATACGTATATAATAATAATTATAATACTAAAATAATTAACATCGAGTAATAATAAGATCGGATAACACGTAAATATTTTCTACGCAATAACTGTGTGTTGTGATTTCTCTATTTTATCTGGGGATACATATATAATTTTTTATTTTTTTATTAATGTAAATAATTCATTTTCATTTTTTAAAATTTTTTAGGAGATAAAATAAATATATAATATGTATACAATTAATTATAGGACCGTTTTAACAAATGATATAGGATAATATTATTTTCCCTATTTGTAATCTCCTGAATACGTTTTGTTTAAGAATTTTATTTGCTTCTTTTTTTCACAGACAAACCAAAACATCTATTAAACATTTTTTAAATATTTCTTAAAATAAATAACAAATATTTATCTAATATAATAAATATAAAATACTTATATAAAATATTAATATATAAAATCCTCTAACATTTAATCTTAGTATGTTTCTTCTTATCATAGACACTCCTATTCAAGGAATCGTTAAACCCTGTATAAGAACATTTTCATCATATTTGAGAATTAATATTTTCCGTTAGATCGAACATTTATTACTAATATTAATAATATAGACAAAATATTTCTTGTCATGTTTTAATTTAATTTTAAATGACAATTTAATTCTTTAATTTTTTTCTTGATTTGAACTTTTATGTTTTAAAATGTCAATAATGTTATCATTTATTATAGAAATTCAGAAGATTTATCATCATCTTCAAACAAAATTAGAAAATTAGAAATTAACTTCAACAAAATTCATATTTTTATCAAATTCATAACTCAAATTTTGAAATAAACTTATATTTTCATCTTCAACAATAACATCAAATCCATTAAATAAAGAACTCACATTTTAAAATTTAAGTTAGACATTTGATTTGGAGAAGAAAAGAAAGATGATGAAGATATTGTCTTGGTGATTTGAAGTTCAAATATTAAAATGTGAGTTCTTTATTTAATGAATGTGATATCGTTGAAGATGAAGATTTGAGTTTATTTGAATTATGAATTTGATAAATATATGATTTTCTTGAAATTGAAAAGAAATTTTTTAAATTTTATTTGAAAATGATAATAAAATTTATGAGTTTATGATAAAATTTGATATTGACATTTTAAGACATAAAAAATTAAATTATTATTTAAAATTTTATAAAAGATGAAACTAGAAAAAGAAGAACTAAAGAGTAATATATATATATATATATATATATATATATATATATATATATATATATATATATATATATATATATA
>NC_021161.2:2797266-2806911 GCF_000331145.2 Cicer arietinum
ATATATATATATATATATATATATATATATATATATATATAGTGAGGTTACTTAGTAAAAAAAAAATAAAAATAGTGAGGTTACTTAATTTTTTTATTTTGCTTTTTATTTTTTATTTTTAAGATTTTGGTTCGTGTTAATAAAGTAGGCAAAGTGGATTGACAATACATCTATCAATTGATGCACAAAGTATCGATGAACCGTTATTGATTACTACTCCCAATTTTAGTGATGTGGGAAGACATTTCTTCAAAATCATATTTTATTGTTACTTTTCCAGACTCCAAGTTAATAAAATTGGGAGAAAAAAATATCAATTTAGAGTTTTTGGATTCATAAATCTCATTATTTAAAATTATATTTATTATTTAAATATATAAATATTCACATTAATATGATTAAACGACATGTATAATTACATTAACATAAGCAAATAATAAATAAATAAATAAATAAATAAATAACCATATTAAATACATTTAAGTCAAAATAATAAATAAATAAATAAAAACCATATTAAATAAAGGGCTATTACATTAAATTATAGTATTTTACTTTTATACTTTTCGAACTTTTTGGTAGAGTTTTCTAAAACAAATGCCAATTGTAATTGTTCTTACATTGGGTGAGGTGGATCCATATATGACTAGCCTTTATTGTGATGAAAATATCGATAGTATCACCATTTTAATTATTAAGGATATATATGACATAATTTTTATTGAGTAAAAAAGAGGTTAATTAATTAGAGATAGTCAAGTTTTTCATAATTCAATCTACTTCACCTCACATTGAACAAATAATTGGACAATTCTAACCGTTCGATCCACTAGTAAAAAAGTCAAATATTGAATCTACATGATAACTGAATTTACTAAAATGAAATTTAAAATTTTATAAAAATTAATAATTTATTTATAAAAAGAAAAAAAACAAGATGATTTTAATCCATAAAATTTGTTTGAGGGGAAAAGAAGCTAAAACAAATAAATTAGAGAAAGAAGAAAAACGAATTTTATTCTAATATTTGTCAAAACATTATCATACACAATCCTAAAACAATCTGCTACATCTCATTATAAGTATTATTGTTTTATTAATATTATATTATTATTATTACTGTACATAAAGTCACTGGCTAGTTAGATGAAACTCTTATGTGCAATCCATTTGGTGCTTGAACTCTAGGAAATTTCATTAGTTTATCTCCTCCTACTTCTTCCCACCTACAATCAACATTAATTATATAATAACATGTCAGAATCTCCATAATTATATTATAATGTTTCAAAATAAACAAACTAGTCTTTATTTATGGATAATTCTTTGTTTGTTTGGAGAATCTAGATTAAGGTGTAGATTTTGAATATTAAATTAATCACCTGTATCTAGTTACAAAGTAGTGTAAAAATGTTGAAATTTCAGTGATTCCCAATTCTTTTCCTGGACAAAGTCTTGTGCCACCTCCAAATATTAAAAAGTAATTTTGTGACTCTAGACTCTTATCCTGCATATTAAATTTGAATAATATCAATATATGCTAATTGTAATTAAATAATTTTTTTAATTAATCGGCAAAATAATAATAATATTTATGTACTAACCATCCACCTCCATGGATTGAATGTTAGTGGGTCAGCATATAGAAAAGGGTCATAATTTATCTCTCTTGTATACACATATATTCTCCACCCTTTAGGAATAAAGTAGCCTGAAAATAAAAACTTAAATTAGTAACATTTTTTTAATTACAACAATAATAATATGCTGAATTATTTAAGTCCCCCAATTAATTCATCCAATTCTTTTATTTTTCAAATTTCTTTTTGACAGCTCTAAGCATATTATTTAATAAAATTAATGCTAAAAGGATAAAGAAATTTCGGGGAAAGGCACATTCTTATCTGGAAAACTTGTTTTATAGTGTTGTCTTTGTAGGGTTGTTGAATTGATGTGCAAATTGACAGGTGTATTATCAATATCCTAAAGAAGGATACAACTTTTTTTCATAAATAATTATTTTTATATTTTAAATTAAAATTTTATTTTTTGGGGGAGAATTTTATTTATTCCACATTTTAAAACAAATCACACGTGATTTTAGATGAACTTTTTTTTTTGTTGCTTTTATTCAATAAAACACATTTGAAGTGCGGAAAATGATAATTTTTTGAATGTATATTTTTGAAGTGACATAGGAGGCAAGAAAATATCCTCCATTTTTTATTGATGTTAAAAAATTAGCTCAGAAAAAAAAAAGAAAAAAAAATCTTATTGAGCCCATAAACACAACATAAACTAGACGGGCCACAAATAAAACATACCATTTAATTCCATATCTTGAGTGGTTTTCCTTAGAACTCCATTTACTATTGTGGCTAATCTAGATGTCTCAAAAATCACCTGAAAAATGTAAATAAAAAAATTAATTAGCAATAATTAATTATAAGAATTAAATAAATATAATATAGTCATTGAAAAAGCATACAATCTTACCGCACGAGTAAATCTCATTGATTTGATATCATTGCTATCAATTGGTTCATTTGGCTTCTTCCTCTCTTTTATTGCCAAATGCTCTTTCTATTAAAAAAAAAAATTCATAGATCACATAGTTAGAATAGAAAGCATAAAAATAAACATTGTAACCAATAATTTAAATATTAATTGCTCCACAATTCTAGACATTTGTAATATTGTCGAGAATTAAAGTCAAATTGGTGCATTATAGTGGTATAAACTTCAAAAATCACAATGTCACATTTCAAAAATATTATATTTGTACCAAAAAAATTGATTATATTTACGGGAACAATTAATATAATTTTCTACTCACTCTAAGTTCTTGAAGAGCTTTGGGATGATCATGGAGATACTTCACAGCCATCATTGATGTGGTTGAAACAGTTTCATAACCAGAATACATAAGTGTAATCACTAAATCAATTATTTCTTCATCATTTAGCATGTGCCTATTTTCATCTTTTGCCATTAAAAAACCAAGCATGTCTTTGTGAGTTTCATTTGATTCTCTTCTTTCTTCAAGTACCTTACTCAAAATGCTTATTATATTCTTCCTTGCCTGCATCACATAGTTAAATATTTCTCTATCAAAATCTTGAAAAAAAAATTACAATGTTTTTTAACCAAATAGATGCAAATTTTAACTTTTTAAGAAAATTAAATCAAAGTAATTCAAGCATAATATGGTCTAAATTTTTATGTAAACTAACAAATAAATATAACATCAACTTCAAATTAAAGACGTGTTTAGTGTGTGACATATGTTATGTCTGACACCATAAGATACATATAGATATGATTATATAAAGAATTTACTGTAAAACTTTTTAAATTTTTACTATTGTTCATATGTCAAGTGTCGTATTTGGTGTTCGTGTTTGTATTAATGACTTATAAAAAAAAACCAAAGTAGAAAAAAGGATCAATGATCAAACCTGAAATCCTCTGTGGTAATTTGTTCCAGGAAGATTAATAGGTAGGGAAATGGTTCCTAAAACAAGCTTAAAAAACTCTGTTTTGAAAGAGTCAGCAAGTGAGCTTGATTCTATATCAATCCCAGCAATCTGCTTCAGAGATGAGAGGAAGGCCATCTGTTCAAATGATTGAAAATTTTAAAAGTCTATGTTAGAAATTTGAATAATAAATTTTAGATTAAATATTATTTCAGCAGTTACAAAATTACAACCTTCAAATTTAGTTTTTTAAACAAACTATTCATTTTTAGTAGTTATTTTGCTTTTTAAAAAGACTATATTTTTAGGGGCTAAAAAGTTTGTTAAATTTTTATAAATATTAAAATATATTATTTTATCTTAAAATATAAATAAAAATGAGTCGAAAAAAATAAATATATTTAGTTTAAAATTTGAAGCACATAACCTATTTTTTAAACCAATTTTTGTCTATATTTTAGGATTTAAAGATATTTAACTCTAAATAATTGAAATTTTGTATTAAAATAATAGAACAAACCTCTTTAGTTTTCTCTTGAATATTGATGATTTTGTCATCCCAATTGCTTAGGAAATCACTCATAAACTCATCAATTTTTGGCAAAATTTGATCTCTGATCATTGTAGGGCTAATAATGGAAAGAAGTGCTCCTCTCATGTACTTGTGAGTGGAGCCATGAACAGCTGCAATATTACATTTTCCTAAAATATCTAACATAGATTGAGGATATCCAGGAACAAGACCTTTTGCTTCATTCATTAAGATGTATCTATTAAGTTCTGGATCCATTGAGACAATGGTAGGACAACCAAGTATATGTGATTTGAAAAAACTTCCATACCTGCCATTTTACAAAAGGTAAAAAAAAATATTAATTAAAAATGATTTCTAATGAGGTAAAACTTTAAAGTACATGCATTCACAGTGCTTACATCATACAAAGTTTGACTAATTTAAGAAACATCATTAAATAAGAAAATGATATTTCATATAGGTATGATGTGTGTGCATGTCATAAATCATTCTCTAAGGAGAGAATAGTACCATTAAATTATAAGTCTTTTAGCTCATTTTTGTACATAATTTTTTTCAATTTACTTCATACCTCAAGCTCTCCACCAAAGTTTTTATTTTATAATTAATTATTATTATTGTTATTTTCTAAAAAAAATTGAATTTTAAATTTAAAATAAAAATAAAAAAAATTTAAACTTCCAAAATTTTACTCTCTTGAAATAGAATATGCTAGGCCTAATACCTATTGTGCCATTGAAGGAATGAACTAAACCAAGTGAATATTTAAATTTGCTACTTGTGACACTATGATTTATTTAAAATTCTTGAAACATAAATTCTAACAAAATTATAATATTACATTGTAATTTTGTCAAACTCAAGCTTTTAATTATGAAACATGTCAAGCTAACTCCATAGAAGCATAAAAATCACTTTTTTGAACTTGTGCAAGTGAACAAAGGAAAACTTCATGAGACAAATACAATCTAAACATGATTGAAACTCATATGAATGAAGTAGTAGTTACCTTGCTCTTTGGTTTTTCATAAAGTTTGGACCTTGTTTAAGAAATTCAGTTGTCTCTCCAAAAAGTGGCCACCCCATAGTGCCAGGTGGCAAACCTTTCTTTCTATATCTAACTTCATTCCACCTCAAAAGGGCAGAGCAAAAACAGAGAACTAAGAATATACCAACAATTGCCATGAAAAAAGCCATTGATGCTCTCACTCAAAACTCAACTCACAAATACTTAAAGAAAAGAAGGTACACTCCACTTAAGTTTAGTTACCTAAAGAGTGCACAAAAACATACACATATATATAGGCCCTTGAAACTATACTTTGCATATAAGAATAATTACCATAGAGACAAAAATAAAATCACACTCTTCAAGGTACTCTATTAAAAGCTTTGGTGATAAAAAAAATGAAACAACATTAATGAATAAAATTGAATCAAGAGATTGAAAGAAGGAAAAATAAAATAAAGGGTGGTTGGCTTTTAAATGAAGGATTTAAGGGAAGTGAAGAAGTTAACAAAAAAGACCCTGCAGTGTACAATAATTTATACCTAAAAAATTCATACCCTTGTTTAGGTTGTGTTTGGCCTAACTTTTTTTGTCATAAATTTTTTTTTGAAGTTTTTTTACAGAAAAATAAAATTAGTTTAAATGCTAAAATAATAATAGTATAATTAATTTGATCATGAGTTAGAACATTTTACATCTATATTTTGAAATCAACATTAATTATTAAAAACAAAAAGTCAAAAACACACTACAATACACATATAAACATTTCAAAAGTCAATAAAAAATTATCAAATTAAAACTTTAAATCTAACAATTAAACTAATTTCTTTTAAATATAGGAAAAATTAATATATATTATAAAGTATTTAATTGCATCTATCTATAAAAAAAAAATTTATTAATATTCGTTTATATCAATTATAAATGATTTTTAACATGATCAGTTTAAAAGAGTGTTTGACAAATTATATATAACACGCATGATTTATATATTGAAGTTTATGTTAAATATAATATCAAATGTTGTTAGTGATTTAGATATTTTTTTTTTGTAGAAGTTATTTTTGTTAGTTGTTTGACCCAATATTCTTATAAATTATATGATTTTGTTAAAGATTACATAAATTAATTTTATATTAACAAAATTAAACTCTATAGAAATAAATAATTGAATAAAAAATTTAATTTTTTTATTAGTGATAAATTAAAGTTCATAAATAATTCTCGTAAAGAAATGAATTTTTTTTTTTAAATGAAAATTATTTTTTAAGAGTAATTATTTAAAGTGAATTCAACCTATGATTATAATACTATAATTTATATTTTAATAATATTATCAATCATAGTATTGCGTAATAATTATCTTCTATATTATTTGACAGCCACTTTCTTGAATATGATTACAATATTACATTCTCTTTTATTATATTTCAATGAAATATAAAATTATATTATTTAGAAGTTATGTTAATTAACGAATTGAAACAATATAATTTATGTAATTTATTTAAAGGTAGAAGGAGAAAAAAACATTTATTTCATTAATATTTTATTAAATACTATTTTAATTTTTATAATTTTTAAATAATAAGATATAATCTTTTAAAAAAAATATTTAAAAATTAATTTTAAAATGAAACGAACAGAGGAAATAGAATTTATCTTTTAAGAATAGGCACATGCAGAGCACCCTATTGGACCAAAAAGAAAAGGGGGGTCATAAACTTCACATGTGTGTCAATAAGATCTGCTCATGCAATTGCATAATCTCACTACAAGACATTTTTTCCTAAGGTTACCATGTGAATATGTGCGGAGAGAGAGAAAGGAAAAATACATTTGGTTCCCTTTCTAACTTCTAAATATACTAACTGCAACTTTGAAATTTTAGACTCACCCTTCTTGCAGTTTCAACCTCTTTGGATTTTGTATTTCCTAGAAAATCATTCAACTGTGTTCTTGACTTTTTGCACTGTTTTAGTCTCTCTCTTTTCTATCCTAGGTGAATTATTAAACATTGTTTAATAATATTAATATTGTCCATTTACAAATTTAGTGATAATTCTATATGTTTAAAGAATTTATTATATATAAAAATTAAATTTTATATATTTTAATTTTTAATTAATATAATTTTTAGATTTAAATGTATTATTTAATGCACTTTTATTTAAATATATTTAAAGAATTAAATATTTTCAATTCAACTCACTTTAAAATTATTTGGATAAAATTAATTGTTTTCATCACAAAACCAAATCAATGATGAGGGTTCACTTTCATATCCTTAACCACATATTGTGTTTTTGTGATAGCTATTTCTTTTATGATTTTGGATCCTCTCACTTGTATGATATAGTTCCATTTGGAGAGAGAGAAAAAGTTTAAATGATTTAAGGATTCAATAAACTAACTTTTTTTCTGTCTCTTTTTTAAATAGACCTCTTTAGTAAACAAAAAAACAGAGCTCTTTTTGAATTTTATCAAACACGAAATATGAATATACTTTTTCAATTGATATTCAAACTGTTGTTTACGGTATGTTATAAGAGATTATCCATTTCACTAGACTCATACATCGTTTGTTTAAATTTTTATTTTTATAACCATGTTATAAGTTCAAAGTATACTAATCTCCTTTGTAGAATTTCTCATTTCAATTGCATTTTTTCCTTATCTAAAGTATGAGATCAATTTCTAACTACTTATTTAAAATATCCAAGTCCTTTACTACTCATGTTCCAAACTTTTATTTTATACAACATCGAGTAAATTTTAGTCGAAATATATTTTTTCTTCTTAAAAAGGATAGTAAGTTTTACTATAATTAATTCACACAAATATGATATTTTGAGTTTCAATTCGTACCAACTTAATAATATTGACATTTGTCAATTAAACTAGAATTTAAATACCATCTTAACTGAATTCTAATTATTAATGTCTCATTTTTCAAGAAATCAAAGAATGATTTATTTTTATTTATTTTAATTATATTAAATAAATCATTTAAAAAATATCCGTAAACATAAATGTACACTTCCACTTTTTTTATTAATTAGGATGAATATAGAGTGGTCCTATTTAACTAGTGTGGTACCACTGTTACATGAGGTGTGTTATTAGACAGTGCCCCCTTCCTTATTTTAACTTTCAAAGAGGTCTTACACAAAAAAATTCCCTTGCTCTCTTGGTGGTTGATTCTATGTGCAGAAGTATTATTTGGTATGTTCACTAAAACCTAAGATAACATGACTATACATGAAATTATTTTACCCAACTCAATCCCTTCACCAATTTGGACCAAATAACACCTCTAATTAGGATGTGGGTTCCAATAATAAAGATTAGAGTTGATTAGGACAATGTGGTGCATAGTAGCAGTTAATCAATTAACTTATGTGACAAAATAAGGAGAAATGACCATGTTGTTGGGAAACCAACAAGATCAAATCCTCACACTTCATAACTAATCCACATATTCATAGTAAAATATTTCACTACTCTACTCAAAGTTTTTCCAAGAGGAAAATCGCAAATCCTCTCATATAATTTTGGCTCTAGTACCATTATTGGATTGTGAGGGCCGGGAGTCCGATGGATATTTACATTGATCATATATCATCCAAAGTTTTAAAATATTAGGTATATTGATCATTTTCACTTATATGTTGCTCAAGATCCACTTTTCCTTTCAATTTGGGGCTCTGTCACCCTTTAAACATAAAAAAAAATTCCCTCAAGTGTGATCACTCCCCCTAAAGCCGCAGTTTTTTAACTCATAACAATCTCTTTGTAGATTTGAACAATCAACTTTGATACCATAGTTGGATTGTGAGGGTGAACTAGTGTGATCATCACATTGGGATACGAACAATCACACAAGTGACTTGAACACAACATATTCGCCAAAAAGCTTAAGATATTAGATAGATAGATCTTCTTACTTATGTGTTTCTCAGCATCTACTCTTCGATCCAATATATGACTCTTGTCACACTAACATAAGTTATGTCTAATTGTAGGTCAAATCGACTAAGATAACCTACAATGACATAAGAAGGTCGAATGAATGAATAATGCATGAGTTAAATCCCAAAACTTTTAATTTTAAAGAGAATATATAAGTCCAAGTTAAAGAAATTTGGTTGTTAATCAAACCTTTCATTGAAGAAACAATCATATAAATGCTATTGTTGGGAGTATAGAGGAAAAGCAACAACATACTAATGATTTAGAACTACTAAGTTATCAAAACACCACATTTCAATTCAAAATCGTAGGTATTTGAAATATAGGTCGCATGTTTTATATATTTCATATTTAGTTCATTCGTAGTCAATGTAAGACTTCTACTCACAATTAAATTTCAACCATATTCCTCTTTAACATGAGTTCACACATCCTATACTTAATTCAAACACAACTGTCCACTCTCACTTCCCATTGATAAACCATTTCTCCTCAAAACGTTAATACATAGAGAATATAAATTTTCTCTCTTATATATGTAACATTCAACTTATTAATAGTCGATATAAAAGTATATTACTCACACTTAAATTTCAGCCGATATATATATATATATATATATATATAAATATATATATATATATATATAT
>NC_021161.2:2806923-2820464 GCF_000331145.2 Cicer arietinum
TATTACTCACACTTAACTATCTGTGGATATATATATATATATATATATATATATATATATATATATATATATATTAAAAAAAAAAGACATCTACTTATTTTCAAATAAATTAATATTAATAAAACAAAATAATTTCACGAAATATGAATTAATTTTTTATTTGTCTAAAATTGCATAAGTTTTATTTATATAAAAATTTAATCCTTGAGTAAAACAAAACTTTAACTTCAATGGTTGGATTGATTTTAATTTTGTTTTCACAAATTCATTATGGCTTTGAGATCCACCTCCATTAGTATTATCCTAAAAATTAGAAACATAAATAAATAGAAGCTAATTAAGGATATTATTATTTCTTTCACATAAACGCACAATTGGACAATAACCCTACAAAGGATGTTGATAAATCAAAATCATCCAATCTAAGACTAAATGCATGCATTGCCATATTGTTATAAAAACTGTCATTTTCGTCTTAGCATTATTTTCTTTTGGAAACTGCTTTTCAAAAAATTCTTCACCATTAGCATAGTTCAATCGCAATCAAATAACCAATGATTTGTAACTTTTTTTATTTTTTTCCCTTTTATTTATTTATTTGTTGTTTTTCCTACTTGAGGTGATTATGATTCATTCGACCAACATGCTATGTAAAGTTTATTTTGTGAAATAACATCAGAATAATAATGAATGTGCATTATCAAAACTATTTTATATAGACAATCAATTATAGTATAATTATTGTCTGATCAAACGATTATAAAAATATAATTTTATATATAAAAATCAATAACTCTAATGAATTATCGGTTAAAATTAGTTTATACTTATGATATATAGTCTATTTTCTCAAATACCATACTAATCAATACACACAATAGAGGTCATGATTTGAATTTTTTATCCTTGTAAGTGTGTCACACATTAATAAATTTAAATTCTATAACCTTAAATCAAATCTCGATATCATTTAACATAATAATTATATAATATGAATCATTTAATTTCAAATTAATTAATTATGGAAATTAAAGATGGCATATAATTGCATGATAACTTTACTATAAAAAATAAAATAAAAAATTGGATCTTAGAGTTCAAGGGCCATATCCGTACAGTTTTGAAATTGATGTACATGATAATCATCCCTTTCATCAATCGATCAATAAATATATATAATTAATAATTATAAGGAGAGGATTGTGACTTATTTCTTGTTATTATCTTCACTCAATTCATTTTGTATTTTGACTTTTGCTTGAAGGAGAGAACATTGTCTTCAAGTGGCACAAAAGATAGTGACCAAAAGAAAAGTGTGAATCCATTGGAAGATTCGATGAAAGAGATTTCACATCAAACAACCAATTGTAGCCCTTTGATTTGCCAACGATAAAAAAAGATATGTTGTTATTTGATTCATTATTTGAAGATACCACAAAGAAAATTATCTCAATGGTTAATATATGATTAGATAAATCAGATTGTATGATAATAAAATTCAAATAATATCGAATGTAGAAAAATTAATTTTTTTTTGCTTGTAAAAAATATTAAAGTTTAAGATTTTGTCATTTATAGAGTAATTTAGTAATATGAGTAATGAGTTATGATCGATGGATTTGAGAATCAATATATGTATTCTCCTAACAAATTATCACTTACTCTAACAAATTAACTATTAAAATTTGCATTTAAAATTAATGACAAAAATTTGAAGGATAAAAATTAATTTTTTTAATTTAAAATATTAAAAAGATTAAATATAAAAATATAAATACATTAAATTATTGATATATAATTTACTAGAAGAAAAAAATCAATGACGAAAAATAAAAGTCATTTATGTTTAACCTCACTAAATATCTACTAGCTTTTAGTACTTTAGATCACTGAATAGTTTTTTATAGCATGAATTTCTTTCTCCAATATTTAAGTACTGTTCCATTTAACTTCTTGCTCATTCCGAATCTGAATTCAACAATTGCATAGTAGAAAAAAAAAATCTTTATTGTAATTATAATTGTAATAAATATAAAATATAATAGTAGTGGACAGGAGAATGAAGAGACAAATGTCGTAACAGGGACCATTTTCTGTATCAAAATTAATTAAAGGCCAAATAATTGAGTTGGGTACTGTCAGACCAATCATAGAAAACAAACGTTAAAAGAAAATTAAAAAAATACGATGGGAGAACAGAAAGAAAAAGTTATGAAAAAAATAATCTCAAAATGAAAATAAATTAAAAGAAAATATATCAATAAAGACGATATAATTTGTAGATGTTCCAATAATTAACTTTTTATAATTTTTATCTCAAAGTTTGATTTTTGGTCTTGAATCTTATTCAATTTGTTCAAAATCTATTGTTATTATGATGAAATAATATACATATTAAACTTGTGTTTGAAAAACAAGATTTCCACGACATAATTCACGTTTAAATAGAAGTTACATGTCGGAGTGGTGATTGAACTTTAAACAAAAGTTAAATAAACTTAGTTATTGTATATTATTCTCTTTAATTTTAAATATAAACATAAAATCAAATGTATTTTTAAATATGAACAAAATATATATGATTTTTTTTTATATTTAAGATCATAAGAAATATTAGATTTACCAAGCTTAGTATATGTTTGATTTAATTTTGGGAGAAACTAAAATCAAATTTTCAACTACAAAATTGAAAATGACATTTTGTAATGCTATAGGATAAAATTGATGTCACCTTTAAAATTTATTATAACTTAAAATTATAATATATAATTTATAAATCTAAACGTAATTTTTATATTAAAATTTATTTTAAAATTTTTTATTTAAATATAAATTTCTTTACATTCAACTAATTTTTAAATGAAATTAATTTAAATCACAAGATGAAATACTCACTCACGCTTATTATATATAGAGAGAAAACAAATAGAAGAAGATATGAATATATAGATATGATAAAAGATTGACATAACATAACTACAGATAGGATACATAAACGCACGTTAGGTGGAAGAAAAGTTGTCTAATAATTGGTTTGGAGAGAGATAGAGGAATGTCTACCCACACGCACACATGTACTAGTTTATGCCTTTTTCTTTTTATTTTTTTTTTATTTTTTATTTATAATTAAATCAAATCATATTTTGTGATGTACATTGAGACATCCAGTTTGCACGAGGGCCTCTATTTTGTTCTCTTGTGCTTTTTTAATTTCTTGCCAGAAATTGAGTACCCTTTCCTTCAACCTTTCACCAATCAAATTATTATTATTTTTTCCTTAATAATTGCAATTGGGTATCTCTCTAACTTGTATGTAGGCTTGCACATGTGCACACGTGAGTAACTTTATGTAACAGTTATTTAAATTTAAGGACATCTTTGGGTCCAACTTGGACTTGAGAAAGGAGTCAACATATTTACCCTAACTCTTTTGCATAATATTTTAGTGAATAGTAGGTAAATTGATATACCAAATTGTTAACTCGATTAAAATATTTTCTTAAATTTTGAGAGATAATAAAAATACTTTGAAATTGTAACAAGTCACATTATAAGCATAGAGTTGATCAATGAGTAATGAAAATAAATGACTGATGATATTTACTCTTTAGATGATGTGTTTGATTCTCACAAAAGACATCTTTTTTATAACAGTTCAACGCTTTTGACCGACATTGCTATTTATGATATTCTCATCTCCTTTCTCACAATTGTAAATTTTGGATATTTAGAAGATAAAATCAACGACTCATTCACTCCGACTACCAATTTAGCTAATTATAAAGTTGCAAAGCTCCATTAATAAAAATACTTTCATTTACCTATTAGCATTTGAATAAGATGATTTATGTCTCTCTCAACTTAAGTAGTAGTCTTGACTCTCGAGTTCAATTCAGCCTTACGAATGCAGAGAGTTAATTTATTTTGAAGGGAGTTGTGTCGCTTGTAACATCTCTCTTTAACATAAAATAATTGATAGTAATTATTTTATGTTTTACTTATTAATATACAATTATAATTTCTAAAAATAAATACATAATAAAAAGTGATACACGTTAGAGTTTGTTTTAGGGTTATAATTAAAGGGATTATAAGAGTTAATATAAATCGGGTCTATATAGTATGAAAACTCCTTAAGACAAAAGCTCCATCGACCAAGTCAACATCACTTATTACTTATTCCTTCCATTTACACGACACACACCAACACAAAAACACATAGAGAAGAGAAAAAAAATGAAAGGAACTTAGAGGGAGAAGAAGGCAAGGGTGAGAGATAGAAGAAATGGTAGGAATATTGTCATCTTCTCAATTCTTTTGAAAATTAAGAGGTGGATTCTCGTCCCCTATTTTCTTACATGCATACATAAGGTAATGTTTGTCATAAATTAGAGATTTGGGGGTTAGGAGTTTGAAATGAAGAAAGAGTTTTTTATTTTTTATTTGTTAGAATTAGGGATTTTGGAATAGATGATTAAAATAGTTTATGCATGTGAAGTTCTATGGTTGAAATTGAAAATTGATTAGAGTAGAATTGAATTTCTTTGATGACAAAAATTAGTCTCTTGATGTGTTTGAGATTAACAATCTTGAATTTTATTATTGTGACAAATTATGTTGAGTGAATTGACATTGTAATGTTGTTTTTTTCTACAGTTTTATCATTTGTGACAGTTTGTACCCACAACTTTTTGTGCATTTTGTGGTTGTCTTTTCTGTTACAAATTTGTGATAGCTTAAGGTCTCACAAAATATAACAAAACAAAAAACCAATATTTGTGACCGTTTTGACCGTTAAAAAGTTTGTAACTGAGCTATTTGTAGTTGTCTTAGGCCGTCACAAATATGGCTTTTGTGGCCGATTTTTTTTCTTTGTAGGGGCTTTTAACAGCCACAAATCAAGTGTTTCCTTATAGTGTAATAGCTTAAATATTTAAAAAGAGTTAAAGTTAGAGATAGAAGAGGTAATTACAGAGGAAGAGAAACATCATGTATATTCTGGAATTAGACCGTTAATTGATTTGATTTCATCCCTTGGGAGCTACTGAGATGTAATCTCATGCCACATTATTTAAATATTTTACATGTAAAAATACTTAGATCAAGAGCTAGAGAATGGAATATAGAAATTTATGTTATAGTTTGGTTAAAATTTCTACAAATTTATTTTGAACCATTGTTGTGTTATGTTCTCTAGTCTGTTTTTTATTTTGAAGGATTGCTATGTATATTAAAACATTTGTATGAATTTGTGTTGGGATCTGTATTAACTATCTCTTTTGTTGAATTATGTTAATGCTCGAGTTATATTCTGGACAATTGACTTGTAGATTACATCGCTTATATGGTCTTACCTAACTCAAATAATTAATTTCTCAGGTTCCATGCAAAGATACCCAAATTATATATCCAAAAAAAGATTTTTCCTTCATTAAAATATCTTATGTCTCTTATTCTCTTGTGAACCAAACAAAAAGATGATTATTTTATGTACCCTCGTGTTCTTATCAACCATACACAATACATTAAGTCATTCGCCTCCATCAAATCATCTCACATCGAGGCAAAAAATCCTTTAATACTTAAAATCAAGCCAATCCCCAAAACTGTCCCTTAATTTGTAAAAAAATCTCAATTTTATCTTTCAAAAAATAAAATTTTAAATTTAGTATTTGAGTCTATAAAAAAAATTTGTACTCCACCCTTCATTCAATGTCCATTACTAAAATAGTCCATGAGTATGCAAGAATCTCCTAATTTGTTCCTTTAAATATGAATATTTCAGTTTAGTCCTCGTCTATGTAAAATATTTCTCAAAATTATCCTTCAGCAAATTCTCATTATTAAAAGTTGTGGATGGTAATGACTAATGATGTTCGTGTTAAATGTATTATGTTTTATAAGATTGCGTTTGAGCCTTAAAAAATCTAATTGACTTAACATATTTCATACTCCTAATCGAAATTCTTAACTATAGAAAAAAAGAATACAAAACATTAAAAACTATAAAATAAAGAGTTGCACTAATCACCCTTGTGCATCTTACCTTACCCTAGTTGGCATAATCCTTTTTTTTCTCAGCAGCATCCTGCATTGTAAAGAAGCAACAATTCCTTTAAAATTTAAGGTGTTTATGAAATATATGTTTGGTCAATGCACTGATATAGTTTGATCACTATCTACCAAAAAGTCACCCAAATGAATCATTTTTATAAAGATACTAATGAATCCATTTGGTGTAGTGGTGTTTGTGGGTCGAGGAAATACTTTTTTCCTTTACAATGTACGTACGTTATCGCAAGAGAAGAAGATGTAGTGTTCACAAGGAGCACAAAAGGCACATGAAAATTATGGCATAAAATTACTCTTTATTTTTTTTTTTTAGTTTTAGCCATTTTGTATTCTTCTCTATGATGGACACATCATCATCATACACATTTTTTTCTTTTTTAGTTTTAGTCATTTTGTATTCTTTTCTATGACGTACACCACATCATCATCATACACGTAGTAACAAACATTCATAGAATATTATATTTGAGAATTGAGAAATGTTTTTTAAAGGCAAATTTAAAATATGAAATATATATATATTGCCATAAACTAAATTCAGATAACGTTACAGAGTAAAAAATTATTTTTACTTCTAACCATACACTTGACGACAACTAAGCAACTTTTAGAAGTGGTCACTAACAAATGATGGATTTAAAAAATGTTTTATATAGTCTAAAATCGAATTTAAATATTCATCTTCTCATTGATCAAATTGGCAATGACTTACTAAGTCAAGGACTATTTTTATGGTTTTTAAGTCTTGACCCTTTAGCTCTAAAAAAAAAATGACATTCGTAATTTGTAATTTAAATTTCAATTGAAAAAAACAAACATTAATCAGAATTTAAATTCAATTTTTTTTTAACATTTTGTCTTTAATTAAAGATGATTAATCACTTAAATCTAACTCCAATTTCTATGGTTTAACACACACTAGTGTATATAGCTATGTGCCTATCTCCTTTAGGTATGATATTTTTGGGGCTCGATTCTTTTTGTCAATCCTCGTGTGGTTGTCCTTTAGTTCTCAACATTGTTTGGCTATGTATTATGAACTTTCACTATCATAGCTGACTTGTCCATGACATAATACTAAATGCTATTCATTCCATTTTTCACCACATTAATTTAATCACCCTAATAAGAACCATTTCTCAATAACTTTGTCTCAATAAAACCAATGCTTAACATTTTGATTACGGCTCTTCCTTTGGCTGAATTTATGTAATGTAGGAACAAAGATTGATTGGATTATCATATCTAATTGATCTTTAATTAAAAATAAATAAATTTTTATGATATTTTAAACATATATAAAAATAATCATTTAAAAATTCTACGTTATACATGAAATAATTTAAAAATAAAAAACAAAATTATTAATAAAAAATATTTTATAAATCATTATTTAAAGAAAAACTCTAAATAATTTGAAACAAAATACCATATGTTTATTAAAACTAAAAATTTATTTTTTAGCGTTTGTTATCAAGTATCTTTTGGTTAGCAAGATCCAGAATAAATTTAAGTTTTAAAAAAAGTGTTGGATTTTTTCCTCGTTAAAAGAAATGCACTTGGTGGCCCATGAATCCTCGAGACTCACATATGAGTTGGCAAGTTCAAGAAGAATAAATATAGAGAGACTGCCTTTACTAGCTGCTGCACCTACTTCAAATCATGGGACCTTAATCCTTCCCCATCCTTAGTTATAAAATCGTTTTCACATATTTTTTTATAACTTCATAGTAAATTTTGATAATGTTAAATTAAATATTATCTTTTCGGTTTGAATCAAAGTGTTATAATTGTATTTGACTTTTTAATAGTATTTATTTAATTTATAAATTTTATTTATGTCTTTAGTTATATGTATTCCTTACATAAAAATTTATTTTCAAAATATTTTTGTAATTTTAATTTGAACCGATAATTTTTAACTAAATGGTGAATTTTAACCTATAAAATGATAAAATAATTACCATTGTAGAATAAAAAATATAACTTAGGACCAAAAACTACCTTAAATATTGAAGAACTAAAAAATTTGATTCTAAAATAAAAAATATATGTTTATGAGTATAATAAAAGGCAAATGACACTCGACTTCATGTATGATTTTAAGACAAAAAACTTAGTCGCCTCATCTTTCTATTCTTTTCTTCACTTTTTTATTTGGTTACTTCTTTTTCACTAAAGAGGTATTATTTATCATAAATTTTTAGTTTGAAATTATCCACATTAATCGTTTAATATTATCTGTTATTTAAATAAGTAATTTTTAAATATATTTAAATTTCTTTTGTTTTTTTGGTTTTGACGTCTTTGTGTGACACTATGTTTATTTATCAGTGCGATATTTTATTCTTTTTTTATCTTGTTGTGGTGTTCATTAGTTCAAATTGAAAGATCAACTTTAATCAATAGTAAATTCAATCAATGATTTCAGAGTTATCAACGTTAGAACTTTGGTGACATAAGTCTTTTTTACATTTATAGACATTTTGCCATACATTTATGAGTGTTGGGATAATATTAGAGGTGGGCTCAAATGAGTTTTGTATCTCTCTTTTACAATTTGCAGATGATACGTTGATAATGAGAGAGAAGTGTTGGCATAATATTAAAGCAATCAAAGCTAATTTGTTGTGGTTTGAGCTTCAATCTGACATAAAGATTAATTTTCATAAAAGTATGTTGACAAGTGTTAATGTTAATAGTTCATAGCTTCAAACTGCAGTAGAGATGCTTAATTGTAAGATGTAACATGTTCCATTCAAATATTTGAAGTTGTCTATTGATGATAATCTCTGACATAAGGTGTTTTGAAAGCCTATTATTGAGAAAATCCAAAATAGGTTGGTTAGGTGGAAATCTAGAAATTTGTCTTGTATTACCATTTTTTTTTTTTATTTTTCAAGGTTTTTTCAGGCATCATTTCTCAACTTGAAACTCTTTTTAAATCTTTTATTTGGGGTGAGAATGAGGAAGCGAGTAAAGTTTATTGAGTCAATTGGGAGAAAGTGTGTTTGCCTTTGGAGAATGGTGGATTAGGAGTATGAGATTTTAAAGTTTTTAATAAAGCTCTATTGGGTAAATGACATTGGAGGTTAAAAACAGAGTTAGAAGGCCTATGAGTTAAGGTGTTGGTCAATAAATATGGAGTGGAAGTTGGGGGATTTAGGGGAGCAGTTCGAGGGGTCTGTGTGGTGAATGATATTTTTGCGGGAAGAGCTGCTATTGAAGATGAATGGTTTGATAAAAAAAAAATTGTTTAAAATAATTGCAAATAAGAGTAATACTTTGTTTTGGAAGAATTTATGATTGGTCGGTGGAGTTTTGTGTGAAATATTTAATAGGTTATTTTATTTGTCTTGCAACAAGAGGAAAATGTTGAGGTTATGTTAGAGATGTTGCTACTAGAGGGTGTTCAACGATGGAGATGACAAAGACAATTATTTGTTTGGGAGGAGGAACTACTGAAACAGTGTAGGATTTAATTGGCTAATGTTGATTTGCAAGTTAAGGTAGCAGATAATTGGTCGTGAAATAATACGCAAGGATGTGTATTTTGTGCTTTTGGAGGAGTTTGTGGCAGGTGTCCCCACACCTCCATTTCAAGTCCTAGTGTGGTATCCTTTTGTCCAATCAAAAGTATCATTTTTGTGTGGAGGTTGTTTCAAAATAGGTTACCTACAAATGATCATTTGTTTCGTCGATGAATCATTGTTTTGGAAGATCAACAATGTGTAGCAGATTGCGTGTAAGTTGAGACAATTCGTCGTTTGTTATTTGTGTGTCATCTTTTTGAATTCGTGTGGTATGGTATTTGGAATTGATTTAGACTATCGGATGTGTTTCATATGGATGAAATCAATCATGTTAACCAATTTGATAGCATGTCTTCATGTGATCGTGTAATGCGTCAAAAAATTAAATTGGTTTGCAATGACGTAAGTGATTTGAAAAATCAAAAAATGAGTCGATTTTTTTGTTCACATGTTTTGAATACAAATCTTATTATTGATATTGAGTATCTAAATTTTTTGCATGGAGGTTGATCAAATTGCACATAAAAGAAATTTTATTTTTAAGTATAATCAATGTTGCTCTCAACTCTTTTAATGGATTGGCATCGCTTATGATTCATTGTTTTGTTTTTCTGTTTAATAATTTAGTTTTATGTTTGTGATTTGTTTTTATATGACAAAAATATTATAAAATTTCGTTTATTTCTAAGCACTTCTTGTGTTTAGAATATTTCTTTAATATTTTTATTTTTTACTTGCTAAAATGATATTATTTTTTTTAGATAAAATAAACAATTGTTTCATTCTTTATCAAATGACTATTCCTTTCTATCATAATTATAAGAAGATTGCGATTATTATTATTATAAAATAAACAATTGTTTCGTTCTTTATGAAATTTACGTCGTTATTTATTATTATTATTATTATTATTATTATTATTATTATTATTATGTTATAAATATGTTGATAAATGTATCTCTTGTTATTAAAAATTGTATTAAAATAAAATAAATAATTTAAATAATAAATATGTATTAAAAATTACAAATTTTCATATTAATATAACTAAAAGATTATCAATTTTATATTTATGTTTTGGATTGATAAAGAAGAAGACAAAGATAAAGTGCAGGCACAATAATGATTGAGTGCACGTGTGGTAGGTTGTGTCCACGTGCATCTGTTTGTATTCAGAGAATTGATTGATTTGTCGGTTATTAAATATTTGTTTCCGTGAATCCGTGTGACTTTGTGAGTGTGAAATGCACACTTTTCTTTCTTTACCTTTTTCCTTTCTGTCCGTTAGCTTATAACATTGACGTCTCTTCTTATTCCCACTCCACAAATACAACAATAATTATCACATTCAATTATTTTTTATTAAATAAAAATTATAATTTTATATAATATTGGTCGATTTTTAATTTCGTAAACTTAAAATAAAAATAATAAATTAATATTAATTAAAAGATAAAAATAGATTTCTAAATCAAAAAACCATAATTATTTTAGAATTATTTTTTCATACAAATACATTATTATAAAATAATTATTTAATCTCTTTATTTTTATAATAAATATCAATTTTCCTCATCTTATATATATTATAAAATATTATAAAATTTGTTAAAAAAATGCAAATGATTTTAAAGAAAGAAAAATATAGTCATTTTATTAATGAATGTTACTTTAATGAAAAGAAATTCTCAAAATAAATGTCATTTATAATTTTTAATATTATTTTAATTATTATTTTTATATTAATTTTTAATGATTATTGTATATACAATTTCATAATATTATTATATTTTAAATAAATTATAGCAAAAAATTCACTACTAATTAAAATAATTAGTTTGATAAAATAATTTTTATGTATATTCTAATTATTGTATTTCCTAATAAAGATGCATAAAATCTTAAATAATACTCCTTATGAAGAAAGGAATATTTCTTAACTATTGTTCATATATTCTATTATAATCACAGATATAAAATATAATTAATAGTTTAAAAATTGTAAATAAAGTAATAATTAAAATATCAAATGCGAAAAAAATATTAAAAGTTGAATTGAAAATTGATAAAAATATTATTGATTTAATTTATATATATATGTATTTAGTGTAAATAATTTTTACATTGTTTGTCAATAACAATTGTTAAATTATTATAAATATTTAACTTTTAACAAAACCGTCTCTATAGTCATTATTCTCAGTCAAAATAGTTAGATTATTATAAATATTTAATTTTAAAAAAAATCGTTTCTATAGTTATCATTTTAAATGATTGTGATTAGTTAACGATGTAAATTTTATTTCACTGTTTGTGCATATTAATTAAACTTAAAATTTATTTTGAATAATTTTTTTTAAGTGATATCTATTTAAATAATTTTTCCATTTCATGTTAATTATCTTATTTGAGTTGTGTCTAATAATTAAAAATATAATTAATTTTATTAATTTAAATAATAAAGTAAATTTTATTTACTTAAATATCAAATAGTCTTATCAATTATAGTTAATTTGAGAATTTTAATTAATATTAAAATAAATAAATAATATTGTATTGATATTTTATAATAATTAATAATTTGACCTTAAAAAAGTCAAATATCACATTTAAGGTGAGACAAATAGTATAGATAAAATAATTTAGTAGAATGGTATTAAGTATAATTGTAACATTTATTAGTAAATTAAATATATAAATTTTAAATTGATAATAAATTAAAATTATATTTTCAACTTTCTAAGAAATTAAAATTTATAATTTTAAATTCTTAACCACTGCACTAAAAACATTTCTTTAGCATGATTGAATAATTTATTACATCACCATTCACCATGCATGCAAACTTTAATTTATGAACTCGAGAAATTTGTGCACATATGCAGTGAAAATTTAAGAGTACGACCTTCACTGACCCACCACAAATCGTGAAGACTGAAGACCAACCCCAACCACATAATACGTCGCAGTCTCTTTTTTCTAGGTAAATAAACATTTTTCCATAAAACAGAACAATAGTCAATTAGCTCTGAATAAACCATTATTTTAAGCGTTTTTTAAGTTTTAATTCAATTTATAAATATTATTATGCGGGATTTTGATGCATGTATCCTCTTTTTGTTTGTTTATTCCCTATCTACCCTACTTTGAAACAATATTCCTGAAATGCCCTACTTTTTCGTTCCTTCAGGAAGTCGTTCCCTGGGGAAGCGACCTCTTGAAGAGAAAATTTTGCAATGTTAACAGGGGGTCGTTTCCTGGGGAAGCGACCTCCCACTGGGTTTTTTTTTCTTTTTTTGTTATATTTTAAAGTTACTTTATTATTAAAATTATTAATTTAATTATTTAAAAAATAAAATACTAATATTAAATTACAATAAAGTATAGTAATAAATTATAAATAAAATTTATATTTTAATTATTATTATTATTATTATTATTATAATAAATAATTATTATAGGTATAATTAAAAATTATTATAATTAAAGTGATTAAATAAATAAATTAAATGATAATAAAAATTAAATAATGATAACAATTAAATGAAAAGAAATTTATATTGATAACATGAAAATAAAATGAAATACATTAAATTATTAATTTAATTATTTAAAAAATAAAAATACTAATAATTAATTAAAAATACGTTAATAATTAATTATTAATAAATGTTATATTTTAATTATTGTTATTATTATAATAAATAACTATTATACTTTTAATTAAAAATTATTATACTTAAAATGATATTAAAAATTAAATAATAATAACAATTAAATGAAAAGAAATTGATATTGATAACTTGAAAACGAAATGAAATACATTAAATTAATAATAAAAAAGTACATCAATCAAATTTGAAAAAACAAAATACATTAAATTTATATCAATGATGTCCACCTAAATGACCCCAGTCCCACATGTACGATGTCGTC
>NC_021161.2:2821772-2826083 GCF_000331145.2 Cicer arietinum
AATTATAAAAATTAAGAATGAAACTATTACCCATAGAAATAACTTTTTTCTTCAAAGCATTGTCTTTAAATTCCCTTGTAAAATTTTGTGCAATATGTCGGACGCAGAACATATGCTTTGACGGAGGATCTTGCCACCCATTATCTTGTCAAGGTCATGTAACCAAAAAACCAAATGATTCCATATTACCATATTTACATGCGGCTGGCTTTGGTGAAGTTGTAAAACTCGGAAACTATAAGATAGATGTCGGTCTCATCACTGCTATGGTTGAGAGATGGAGACCTGAAACTCACACATTTCATCTTCCAATAGGTGAGTGCACAATAACTTTGGAAGATGTTTATTACATTTTAGGATTAAACGTTTCCGGTTTACCTGTTAGTGGTTCCAATTTTGTGCAAGTAAAACAAATCTGTCAAGATTACTTAGGAGTTATCCCACCCGATGGAGCAACAAAAGGTAATTCTATTAAATTAAAGTGGCTTAAGGATACATTTGACGATGTTGGTGAAAATGCATCTGAATTAGAAAAACAAGCATCATGTCGAGCATACATCCTACGTATGATCGGAGGGTTATTGATGCCTGACAAATCCAACAACCGTGTACATCTAAAGTATCTTTCACTATTAGGAGATTTAAACAAAGTATCCCAATATAGTTGGGGTTCAGCTGTTTTAGCTACACTTTATAGAGAATTATGCCTTGCAACGAAACCTGGTGTAATATCTATGGGAGGATGCGCATTATTGTTGCAAAACTGGGCATGGTATCGTTTGTCTTGTGTCGCTCCTGAATCTCCCAAACCATGGATATTTCCACTTGCACAGAGGTAACTATATTATTTTTATATTTTTTTTAAAAAACCAATTGCTTACCATATTAATAATTTTATTACATTTTTATTTTTATTATATTCGACAGGTTTAATTCTGGTGGTCTAAATTTTGCTAAAGTTCCTCATAACGACGTAGAAGGATATCGAAAAACAATTGATCACATGATGGTTGAGGAAGTAATATATTAAATCACATTTATTTGAATTTTTTTAAATATTTTATTATTTATACTTGTTATAATTACTTTAGCTTATTTTTTACATGTCAGTTTTATTGGAGACCTTATCTCGGGTTCCAACATGAAGTTTCAGAAGAAGATAGGGCCACTTGGAGTGCATGTACTTATCTACTCTGTTATCATATTGTTGAAAAACATCATACAGATAGGGTCACACTCCAGTTTGGTTTACATCAACAAATACCACAACCACCAGAGGACATGAAATCGTATCACGAGGTCGACATGAGGCGTGGGATTGATGATAATTGGACTTGGGTTTGGAGGGAAGAAATAAACCATTGGAATGAGCGCCATAATTACGTGTTGCAAGGTAACATCGTACAAGGTGTTTTATGTCATAGCACAGAATATATGATTTGGTTTAGACAACACACCAAATTGTTTATATCTGTAGAACAATATCTTCGTGATCCCCGTTTACAACCGCCGTCATATCCTCGTGTGCAATCGACCTCCCAATCAACCCCACAACACCAATACACAGCAGGACCGTCTTCATCATCACCTCATATACACGTCGCTACTGAAGTTCCATTTTATGATCCACCACCATCTCAGTATTACGTTCCGTCGGTGCCAGAAATACCAACACCCGGTTATCCGACAGAAGATGGGCTTCTCTATAATTTGTTTGGAACTCAGTGCACAACTCCTGAGTCGGCATATGCTGTATTTGATTCAATGTATAATCAACAATCCCAAAATGTAATGGAACCAGGTGGCAGTGGTTCTAATCCATCTACAGCTTACATTGAAGAAAATGATCAAAATGACGATGAACCGGAAGAACCGCAACTTGTTCAGAGAGCTAGACGAGTTCGGCGACATCGTACATGTGGGACTGGGGGTCATTTAGGTGGACATCATTGATATAAATTTAATGTATTTTGTTTTTTCAAATTTGATTGATGTACTTTTTTATTATTAATTTAATGTATTTCATTTCGTTTTCAAGTTATCAATATCAATTTCTTTTCATTTAATTGTTATTATTATTTAATTTTTAATATCATTTTAAGTATAATAATTTTTAATTAAAAGTATAATAGTTATTTATTATAATAATAACAATAATTAAAATATAACATTTATTAATAATTAATTATTAACGTATTTTTAATTAATTATTAGTATTTTTATTTTTTAAATAATTAAATTAATAATTTAATGTATTTCATTTTATTTTCATGTTATCAATATAAATTTCTTTTCATTTAATTGTTATCATTATTTAATTTTTATTATCATTTAATTTATTTATTTAATCACTTTAATTATAATAATTTTTAATTATACCTATAATAATTATTTATTATAATAATAATAATAATGATAATAATAATAATAATAATAATAATTAAAATATAAATTTTATTTATAATTTATTACTATACTTTATTGTAATTTAATATTAGTATTTTATTTTTTAAATAATTAAATTAATAATTTTAATAATAAAGTAACTTTAAAATATAACAAAAAAAAAAAAAAATAAAACCCAGTGGGAAGTCGCTTCCCCAGGAAACGACCCCCTGTTAACATTGCAAAATTTCCTCTTCAAGAGGTCGCTTCCCCAGGGAACGACTTCCTGAAGGAACGAAAAAGTAGGGCATTTCAGAAATATTGTTTCAAAGTAGGGTAGATAGGGAATAAACAAACAAAAAGAGGATATATGCATCAAAATCCCTTATTATGCATCAAAATTTAGAGTTTAAAATCATATAAATTAATTATGATTATCATGTAACAAAAATCATATTTTAATATTTGAATATATTATAAAGTCATTTTGTTTTTAATTCAATTAAAAATTTAAATGAATTATCGAATTATCAAAATAGTATTTAAAATATATAATTTACATAATATATAATTTATTAATAAAATAATTTATAATTATTATAATATCTAAAATTAAAATAAATTATGTTTTAATTATTTAATAAATAATTTAAATTTATAGATTGTTCAAAAACTAAAGTAACATGTTAAACTTGCGAAAATTAAAATGGTAATCTACTTAATTAACATTTTTTTTAAACAAAAAAATAAGCAACTCCAACATAATTTCAGATTCAATTTCACAATTAACTCATTGAATTTTTCATAAAAATTGAACTTAAAATTGAGTTGAACATGAGTTGGGTATAAAAAGTGAATTCAATTGCATCTTTTTATTTTTCATACATTTTTGTTTATAATTTTTTATAAACTTATCTTCACCGATTATCATTTATTACATATATACAAAAATGTATCAATCTTGACTTCATTTAAATTTCATCCTATTTTATACATAGTATAGTTTGATACTAACTAATTATGTACATATGATGGATTCTTTCGACACTAACTAATTAATTATGTGTAATACTCTTTTAGAGTTTTTTTTTTTTCTTCTCACTTGTGCCATCTTTCTTTTTAGACCATTTCCTTGTTCAAGACTTTTTATTTTAATGTGGAACTGGTAAATATATCATACTTCATGCATGGATGGATGAAACTCATTTGCAATAATACATGTCTAACAAGAACTTCAATTTGATTGGAGTATTAATAACAACTGATAATTAATTTCCTATATTTTTCAAATGAGTTATCATTTGAACTTTTGATGGACCCCACTTAATTTGTTTTAGGATAAAGATAAGATCATAATATATTTTAATAATTATTTTTAAGTGTTTATTTATCTCGCCCCTAATATTGTGAATATTAATTTATCAAATGATAATCAACAAACTCGTTTGTAAACAAATCTTCAATTTTTTAGTTCAATATCTATTATAATTAATGGAGATTTCATCTCTAATTTGTACTAGAATATAATTCACGCATTACACGTGTGTAATTTGTAAATTTTCTTTTTTGAATATAATTAAACTTTTTGTAAGAAATAACTAAGATAATGAATTAGATTTTCTCAATAATAATAAGAAGTTTTTTTTTTTTAATAGAACTTCCAAGAGATTATGTCATAACTAAAATAGTAGTTTATCGTGCCGATAAATATTATAAAATTAATCAAAATTAGAGCATGGAGGAGAGAAAAAAAAAAGAACATATATTTTATATTGTATTTTTTAAAGTGTATCATTTACAAACGATGAGTTTAATTTATAAGATAAAAAACTAATAAACTACAAGTATATGTGAATCATCAAATAACTCTTAATTATGACTATCGATCAATATTTAACTCTCTCACTTATATATATATATATCTAT
>NC_021161.2:2826844-2840864 GCF_000331145.2 Cicer arietinum
TATATATATATATATATATATATATATATAATATTTTAAGTTTTTGGATTGAAATATGGTGTCAAAGCATTTTAGAGATCCTAACATTTAGTTCATTGTTGTTGTCAAGTTCACCCGAACTCCCAATCAAGTGGTATCAGAGTTATGATACAACTTTGTGGGAAGCGGAAGATCCTAGTGTAAATTAAGTCTAATATTGTTGGTGACTCACACTTGAGGGAGATATTGTTGGAAGTCAAGTTTGAGTAGTTAGTCCTATATTGACTATGAATGAAAGAAATATTGAATATCTAATGTCTTAAAATTTTGATTGAGACGTAGTGTCAAATTCTTTTTAGGATCATGGACGTTTAAATGTTCAATAATTAGTCGGTGTATTAACAAGTTGCGAGTAATTGTGAATCTAAAATATATTTTTATCAAAAATGCATGTACTTTATTAATATCATATAATAAGCATATAAATGTAGGCCTCTTCTTATCCAAGTGTTAGAAAAAGATTCTTAACATTTTAGTGGTTGGCTCCATTGCACAAGATCAAGCACCCCCACCCCATGTGTATAAGGTCCCCATTTGAGTTTGTTTTATACTTTGGGAGTGCTTATATCTATGATATAGTGATTTTCTTTCGTTCCCACTCATGCAACTTTTATTTTATTTTTAATTTTTTTTTCATTAATCTTTTGCTTTCAATCCACATTAGCCTTATGTTATATCACAAGAGTACCAAAACCCATGTGATTGCCTGGCCACATTAAGGATCAAGCCTAAGAACTTGTGGGGCTACCCTTTAAAAACTTGTGTGCCACAAAGAAAAAATTGTGCCCTATTGCATGTTACTCCCTCGTGAGAATATCTTAATGGTCCTTAGTACCAAAACAAAACATTGATATGTAATTCTAGTAATTTAGCTTGTGAGCCATATTTAGCAAATTTGGTGCCCTTTCTCTCCACCTCTTCAAAAAGATATAAAATTCATACACTTAGTAGTATGTTATTTGAACATAAAAATAATCAATATCATGACATATATAATAACACACCACTTATAACTGTTAATGTGATTGAGATAGGAAAAACAATGATAACAAAATTAAATCGTATAAACACTCCTTATTAAAAAGAAACGGATGAAGTATACCTCAAACATCTAAGAATGCTATAAGATATGAATTGATTGGTAAAGTTGAAAAACTTTACAAATCACAATTAGTAGTTAATTTCTTCAAGAACATTTCAATGAATTACCCTAGTGAACATAAAATTGCAATGCATGAGAATATCAATCTAATCCTTTAATGTAGAATGATGATTAGCAAGCAACATTGTCTATGGATTGAGTTAGAGATGGTGAAGTCAACCGAAGGTTTAAACATACAAGAAAAATGTCAATTATTGATAGCTAAAAACCTTTAATAATTGATTATAATTGTAAATAACTAAATAAAATTGACACTTTTATGAGGACCTTGATTCTACCAATTAAAGTTGTAAAAGTTTGTGGAGGTCAAAAGCATCACATAATCAAACTATTCTTTTTTTTATTAACATTTGTGTAATTCCTTATATCCACAAATAATTGGTGGCTTTGTCATAGTTAGAGAACATTATTGTCATCCAACTAATATTTATCATACATCAATAATATATACCCTTAAAAGTAATTCAGTAAATTTTTTTTTCATTTTAAAAATTTATTGCAACATTAATTATTGTCTCATCAATAATATCCTTAAATATTTACTACATAGAAAGAAATCGGTAGATTAAGATAAAAATTATGATAAATATATAGTTATAAATATTATAAGAGAAAGACAAATAAATTTATAAAAAGTAACAAAATTTATTAAATTTTTTTTAATTCGTATAAATAATCTTACAAGACAATTAAAAAGAATCGAAAGAAGTATGATTAAATTAGCTTAATTAAGCAATTTTACCAATTTATGAAATACTTTGCATTGGCAAGAAATTAAAGTCCAGCTTGATATTAGAGTGTAATAAACTAATCATAATTTAAAAGGGCACCAATCGAATCAACATGAACCCCACTATTCTTCCACAATGGAAAAGAATCATAATGGAAGAGAAAATGAAATATTATGTTATTAATCAGATCTATTATGCTACAAAAGTAGTACATACATGATAAAAAGTTTGAATAAGATTAGTATATTATGTTTATATTAATTTGTCTAAGATTGCCAGCATGTGTGAGATACTTCCTAACCTACCTAATCACATGCTTTATAAGAAGAAATATTAGTATGTGTGTAATGTCACACTAATTGAACTACTAATTCACATAAGCACATAAAAATATAAAATGATTGTTGGATATAGTAAATTCATCAAATCCATCGAAGTTTGTGTTTGAATGAGTGTTCACATTCACATGTTCAGGTTGACTTGATCACCTCGTTATACTAAAAATATTTAAGGCCTCTTTTAAAACTCTGACTTACTGAATCTTTCTTGTTGAGTTGGTGGATAAATTAGTACTACAAAAAAAATGAATAATTTTTTTTTTTCAATTTATATATTAAAAAATACAATAATTATTTTATGTAATAAGATATTTTTTATTATTATTATTGATGTAAAATATAATAATATTTTATAAATTATATATATAAAAATAAATAAAGTCTAGTACAAAAAAATAATTAAAATTGAGTTGAAAAGTGTAAATAATGTTCATTTTAAATAATTTATTATACTGAAATGACATTAGTTGGGAGATAAATAAAATATTAATTAAAGATAAATGTTATCAACACTCTATTTCCAATCATTCTTATACTCACTTTTTTATAGGATGAAACTCATGTACATCTCATCACTTTATATGAGGCTTATTTTTAAAATGTGACTCATATTGATTTCATCCCATAGGAAAATTAATATTAAAGTGTTGTTATCATATTTCTACTATTAAATAGGAGTGTTCATATTCAAATCAATCCAAAATAAAATAGTAAATTAATTTAAAAATTAAAATATTAAATATTTTTTGGATGTTATTTTGTAAAAACTGCACAGATCGAATCGGATTTTGAATTTTTATTTTCAAAATTGAACCAAATCATATGAAAACAATTTGATACTTATTTATTTTTTTATTAATATGATATATTGCATTTATATATTTTTTTGATGATTTTTATCTTTTCTTAATAATATTGATTAGTTTATTTAATTTATAATTTTTCTATTTCATGTTTTTTAAACATAATTGATTATTATTATTCTTTAATTTTAAATTTTAGTAAATTACATGTTTTATTTTTATCAAATATACTATTTTACCATGTTTTTATGATATTAATATAATTTTTTACTATTATATTTTAGATATCCAAAAATTGATCCAAATTTAACCGTGAACCTACTAGAACATGTTGAGTGATATTGTACCAAGTGGACCTAGTGTAGAACCATTGAATCAAAGTTTAAAGTTATTATCCTATATCCAACGACTTTACAGTCGCAAGAATAACAAAGATTATCGAAATTCAAATTCTCTTTTCCTATAGAAATTCTAAATTCACACATTTAAGTCTTTATGAGATGTTATATCGAGATCAAATAGGTCAAAAAATTGTTTGTATTTTATAATTAAAAATATCAAATTTATATCTGAATCATTCTATCTTGATCGAACGACAACTAATCTTCTGATTATGTGAATGTGGAAATTCCGATTACAAAGAATGTGAGCTAAATTGTAAAGTGACACGACATAAAGGAAAAGAAGTGTATTCAATTGATCTAAAAGTAGAGAGTACTAAGATGTAAATTAAGTGTCAATTGAGATAGTATCATTTATAATGATTATTGCCGGTCAAATGCTCTTTAATATGTATAGTTGTTTAAGATAAGAACAATAATGAGAGACTTAATAGAAAGAAAAAGAAACGAAAATAGTTATTCTTTTTTTATCCGTCAATTTTGATATTGCCAAATTGGGCGTATTTTAGGTTGGGCTCTATAAATGAAAAATTGGATTCGATACTCATACTTTTATCTATACCGCATAATTCTTAAAAAATCTAATTTTTCTATCTATTAAACAATTTAGATTCATTTTTTACTCTACACATTAAAAATAAACATATCGAAAATTTCAAATTTAATTGAAATTTCTGATAAAAAAAAAAATTACATACCAAAAATTTTAATTTTAAAATTTGCAGTATCAAAAATAATTGAGAAAAAATTTTGAATTTCAAATAAGGGAGTAGGACTATAATTTTGATGGTAAGGGTAAAATTTTCAAATTAAAAATAGATTAATTGTTAAAGATTAGATTTTTGTTTTTATGCTCAGATGGGCTACCAAATGTGAGGCCCAATTGATTGCATTTTTCAATTTGGTCTAATTGGCTATGTGGAATCCATTTTCACATGGGCTTTGGGAAATTTGAAATAAAAATTTGGCATAACAGATAGGAGCACTTGCAAGCAACTTCAAACACAATTTGACAAGTTTAGCAAATAGACACTAAATACTTTTATGTACATCTCTTTAGTGATTTACATATTAGATGAATAAATAAAAATTCTTTACACTATTTATATAATCATTAAAACCTTTTTCATATGATTTAAACATAGTGAATATCTTTTAGAGATTCAAATCACTTCAATCCTTTCTCGTATTTCCTTTTCAATCATATTTAACAATTTTATCATAAGTATAACATATTTAAGAAGTAATATCATACATTTTTTTTACTAAAGTAATACAAGATAGTTAAATATAATTGAATGAGTTTATAAAAATATTTAATATGAGAGAATGCAAAAATACACCCATTAGTTTTTACGAAAGAATATTTTAATAATATGCAGTTTAGGTTGTATTCACCAACTTTTAGTTATAACTTAATAATACGCTTCTTCTAAAAAAAACACAGTGGACATAGTGGATGTGTCCTAACAAATGTCTGAGACCGTTTCTGATGTAAATCCATATGATTTTGTAAAAAATAATATTTTAGCAAGATACACATTCACGTGTATTAAACCAATTATATGCGGAAAGAAACAAATCTCAAATATCAATATATATATATATATATATATATATACGAGTTTCTCGCAAATTTGAGTCAATTCAACGTAAAATTTAGAGTTTATATAAAAAGTTTTATATAGTCGATAAATTGTGATTAATTATGTGAATGGCTTTATAAATAGTTATGACAAAAATAAAATATTATTAATGATTTAATAATTATGATTGATTGATATTGTCAAAAAAAATTACACTGAAAGTGCATATAAATTAAATTCTAAAATTTATAACTAAATATTATTTATCAAAAGTATTGGTGAAATAAAATTTATAATTTTTTGAATTTTTATTACTCATAATAGCGAACATTGAATATTTTTACAATAAAATATAAAAAAAAAATTAGTATAATGCCTATAAACAACAAAATAATATTTTTTTTCTTAAGAAATAATATTTTCTAAAATACAAAAGTCAACAAATAGTTATTTGATTAATAAAAATGTATCATTAATTTTTTGGTTTGTAGAGAAAATATATCAAAATCAATCAATTTGTGAATGTAAGATAGAAGTTTCATCTCTTTCTCTCTATATATTTTGATCTTGCTTCATTTGGAAAAAGTAACTAGTTGATCGTGAATGATCCTATAATGGAAAAGGAATGACCTAACTAATAGTTTTAGCAGATTAGCTAATAAATTGAATTTGAAGTGTTTGAGAGAATGTCATATGATATAAATTCAAACACTATTTAAAATATCATTTAACAAACTCTAAATTTGCAAAAAAAATGCCACAATCTTGTGGAAAACATATTTGTTACCAAACAATTCTAATTAGTTCATACATACAAAAATATATGTAAAAATTTATTTGATGTTAGGTTTTTTTATATATTAATACAATCATTAGTTTAGACAATTATGGTTTAGACAACTAGCTAGGGTTGCTGAAGGTCTGGTAAGCGAAGAAAACTGAACAAATCAGATATATTAATAATAGTTTAATAAAATCGAATTAAATTGTTATAAAGGTTGAGTACATTAGTTATTTATTTCGAAACCAAATTGCAATTACTCTTTACAAAAAACTGAATTATGTCTTTTCATATCGAATTAATTTTTATGGTAATTCAATTCGTAGCAAATTTTTATTACTGAATGATTTAAATTGAATTGAATATAAAAACTATTTAACAAAAATTATTATAAAGACAAATGTCAAACTACACCGAAAAGAATTAAAGTGTGGCATCTAAAAACAAGTGCCAACATATAAATATTATGGGTCGATTAATTAAATGTTTTTTTTTTGTTTGACAGCTCTAAAGACAAGTGCTAATGTCTCATAAATATTAATCAACAAAATAATCCAAACGTTATAAAACCTTTTAAAAGTAAAAGTAAAACATAGATATATGTTACCTCCGGTTTTATCCAGGGCCTAGTACTTTAGATGTGAAACTTGTGTTGTGCTACAGCTTAATTTAAAGCAGAGGCAAAAAGTGATTTTGTGGGCCATTTTAAAAAATATATTATTTTTAGTGAAAACTAGGGTCAAGGCCCATGTTATGTAAGTAAATAGTGACCCAATAGTACTGTGTGGTTTGATCCAAAACCAGGGCCTTCCAATTGGAATGAACCAATTGTAAACAATTATCTTTTTAAAAATGATATTGAAAAATAAAAAAATTAATATTAATTAAAATGATACTATTTATTACAAATTTTACAAATGTCTCCGAAGAGATTTAAACTTAATCGCTTAAAGAGATTTTAATTTTATTGCTAAGTGGTCGAGACTACTAATTTAATGATCAATTTTATTTTTTTCTTTTATCATTTCTGTTGTTATTTTAACTTTTTATAATACTGAAAATTTTAAATATAGAAAAATCAAATATATTAGTGTCACTTTTCCTTTTGATATTCAATTTTAAACGAGTATTAAATATCATTTGTTTCTATCAAAATATGAAACATACGTACTCTATTTCTTTTAAGGGTTTATGTAAGTTGATGTTAAAAAGTGTTGCACCCACATATATCAATAAAAATTGTCGATATCACCAAATACTAATATAGATTAGTTTTATTTCCGTGACTAGGTAGACGCTTAGAGAGATTAGACGAAGATTTAGTGTCGTTTATAATATAGATTTAGTCGGTGTTTATTAATTAGTGTCGTTTATAACATAGATTTAGTTGATGTTTATTAGTGTCGGTCTTAACATTTTTTTGATGTCGATGCTCATAATTATTTATTAACATCTAATTCATTTTGTAGCGATGTCTTTTCATACACGTTAGTAATTTTTTTTCTAAAATTGATTTATATTCTTTATATTCTTATGATTAAAAAGAAAAGAGGAGAAAATGAGTGTACTAATGACAAAAGTTACATTTCAACTGTAATTATGCATAATAGATATAGATAGAAAATTTTATGGTCTAACATACAAAATTCTTTATACCAATATTTCTATGGTTGTTCATATAAGAGAAATACCTAAGTTCTCTCTCAAATCCTTTTTTTCTTATTTTTCTTTTTTAATTTGAAATCTACTCATCCATGGTGTTAATGTTCCTCATGAAAATATGTTTGGACAATTAAGATTTCAACACTTGTTCAATCTTGGGACCCTTGTCATAGAATTTTTTACGGAATTCTCCAAATGACATTGATTTATATATTGGAGGAGAGATTTCATCTACCAATTCTTTTGCAGGTTCTATGATTTTTGAAAATGATGGATAGATGAAATATGCAATAGATGTTCGTGCACTTTTTGAATTTGTCACAACTCGATGCTCAGCTCCAAGAAGCTTTCCATTAGTGATTATCTGAAAGGATTAAAGTTTATTATGAAACTTAATAGAATTTTAAAAAATTCATTAAATTAAAATCATTCACAATTTCTCAAAAGATCAATAACACTTTATTCATAGCATTTTTTTCCTCTCTTTTTATGTAAGAAAATAGAGAATTTTTAGACACATTCTAAAAATTATATATATAGATTTAATTTATATGCACTGTTAGTGTAAAAAAATTTACATAGTTGACAAATTATATTCAATCATGTGGATCACTTTATAAGTAGTTATAACAAGAGTAAAAAACATAACTAATAATTTAACTAATGGTTGTAATTGATTGACAGTACTGATAATGTGTAAAATTAAATTTTATGTATTTTATGCATGTTACTTTAGATAAATAAATATACAATTGAAAAAAAAAGTAAATATTCTTCAAATGATTTGGTTTCTTGTTTAAAAGTAATATAACTTTTCAAAAACAAATATCAAAATGATGGTAATATGAGATAAATTCTATGTGAAATGTGAACAAAGAAAAAGGTTGAATTTGTAATGATTTTACCTGCAAGATTAAACCAATGTTAACAACAAAAGCATTGGGAATAGGCTCAACTGGAATCCATTGATCATCTTTGAGTACTTGAAGTCCATGTACCTCTTGATCTTGAAGTAGAATAGTGATAATATTTGGGTCTCTATGTTTGGCTAGGCCCAAAGTTAAACTTGGGTCAGGGCAAGGAGGGTAGTGATGAACTAGTATTACTGGATTTTCACTAAGTTCACCACAAAAATATCCTTTGTTAAGCCCTAACCCTTCACAAAGCATCTCCAAAATTTTAAGGCCCAATTTGTTCAATTCTTGTGTATATTTACCAACAACCTCACTGAAAAATTCCAAAACAAGGATTTGTTTAGTTGATGAGGTGAATTTGATTGATAGAATAGATTTTAAGAGAGTATACAAATTAATGTAAAAGGAGGACAAAATGCACTAGGATTATTTAATGTAATTTAAAGTTTCAAATAGATATTTTTAACTTTTTTTTAGATAAAAAATATTGTTTTTTTTAACCAATCATTTATCTTTTTAAATAATGATAACATCAAACCTTAGTGATTTTTTTTGGGTTCAAAACCATGAAAATGGTTTCTGGCCTTCTATTTTATATCCAATGTTTGTAGAGAAAACTAGTCAAATGATCAAAACACCTTTATTTTCCTGTCATTTAAACTTTCCCTTTTTAAGCATTAGTGTGATTTCTATAATTTGAATTCCACACGTTTTTCTAAGGTTGTGTTTTCTATTTTAGTTCAAATCTACATTTTTATTTTTTGTGTTTTTTTTTTTTTTTTTTATGTTTTAAACAAATATTTTCTCCCTCTCATATTACATGTGCCATTTGTAATATTTATATGATTCAAATTACATATCTCTTTATATTATCAATGAAATATTAATTATTTTTCTCACTAATATATATATATATTTATTTATTATTTATTGTATTTTTATTCATCGAATTATTCTACAAATATTTTAATAAATGAAACTTATTTTACAATTAAAATGAATCTAATTAATCATTTTAATTAAAAATTGTATACAACAAAAATGTGACACTTGTTAAGAAACATAAATAATATAAATTTAACTTATTATCTCTACTATAGGTTTTTTTTCTTTCTATTCTATCTTCATGTAGCAACAAAAACTAAGAGCCAATAGTATATGATTCCTTTTTTTTTTTTTTGTGACGATATAAGGGCGGCTATACTTAACTAAGTTATACTTTGGAAATATCATGCAAACCTTTTACTTGATGCAAGCTTTGAATTGAATCTCTTTGTTTAATGAATGACACAAACCTTTGAATTGAATCTCTTTATTTAATGAATGAAACAAAGCTTTGAATTGAATCTTTTTATTTAATGAATAAAACAAACTTTGAATTGAATCTTTGATCTAGAGTTTACGAACAATTAAAATTCATCATTGCCTTTCAAATATATGTTTTGTTGGGGTCGAATTCAATGCAAATTTGTAAAAATATATTTTTAAATTTTAATTAATCTTGTCTATTTATATAAAAAAAAATACTCCATGCATCCTTGTCATAAGTTTTCATTACCTTTTTAACATATATTAAAAAAAAGTAAATGGTGAATTTAATGTGTCCTATATTCTTTATATAAAATGAAAATTATGAAAATAAATGTTACCGATATTTAGGTGGTTTCTGAGGCCAATACTCCATGTATTCTCCTGATGGAGGACAAGGGTGTGTCAATGTGTCCTTCCAATATTGAATTGCATCTTTTCTATAATTCTCACTACTTGTATAGAGCTTGCAATTAATCCCATTTGGATCTTTAGAGCATTCATTTACCTTTTCCTTTGGAGCCATGGCATGGAATTCTTTAAAAATATTAAGTGCTTCATCCATTAAATCCTTGGAAACTCCATGGTTGACCACCTACACTTCATTTTTTTTTAGATTAGTCAATCTAGCATACAAATTAATTTTAGGTGAATTTTACAAGTAATAAACAAAACAAAACGAAAGAAATTAAATTATTTTATGTTGATCTCTTTGAGCTCTTGTGAAGTAAATAATATTGATTTTTTAAATCTAATCATAAAAAGGTGAAGATGCACTTGAAATTGATGTAACACCATTTTCAATATTGGTGAATTGATGTTCACCAAAAAAAAAGTATTGGTGAGTTGAACAAGTTAATAAATAGGTTGTTTTGATAAATTTTAGGTCTAAAACAAACTATGATTTGGTACATATCAATGTTAATAATAAAAAAAATCACAACCTTCTAAAATAATAAAATTCATAAATAATAAAATTAAATATATTTTTAATTCTCATAAAATTTCAAAATTTTATTTTTAGTTTTTTTATAAAAAAATTCTTTGACTTTTAATCTTTACAATATTTTATATCAACGGTTTTAATATATGATATTAAGTCTAATTCATATATACTTATAAAATAATATTTGACGAAAATATTTAATATATTATAAACATCTCTTCAAAACAATTTAAATTTTTTAACAATAGATAATTAAATATGTATTTTTAAGTACTAAAATCTCACAAATCAAAATAACAACTTAGAAGATAGAAATTAAGTAGCTATATTTCAATATATTTATATATAAAAAAAGTAGCTTAGAAGAAGAGGATTCTATATAGACAAAGAAAGTATGGAAATTAACCTGGAAAAAGCCATATTCTTGAGAGGCATTCAAAATGTGAATTATGGTATGAGCACGATCATGTCCTCCAAGATCAATCAAGGGTATTGCCCTACTTGAAGGACTTATGACCTTACCAGGTCTAGATTCTAATGGTTGAACATAAGAAGGTGGAACAGAGGAATTAACATTAGACCAAGTTGAGACAAGCCTTTGTTCCATTGTTTCCATGTTTTTGTTTCTCTAGAGAATTTGAGATTTACAAGTTAATTAACAACAATGTACTTTGAACAAAAATATATATATAAGAGTTTCCACATGGTGCTTGCGTCATTTTATAGTTATACATGTGGCGATGTGAACCATGCAGTTTCTTGTTGTTTTTGCCTTTTGTTGTTTTATGTTGTTACAACATAAATGATGTTGACATTTACAATAATAATAATATAGATAATAAATAATATTTTGCAGTAATTTTTTTCTAAATATACTTTGTTTACAACAATTTTTTCTGAATTAGTCGGTTTAATCGGTTAAATTTGTTTATTGAGTTTTTTTTATTGTATTATAGTTTGTTTGGTTGAACCGATAATAAATTTGTTGAATAAAGATTTTAGAATTTTATTATATTTATTTATTTTTATCTTTTTAATATTTATAAAATAATTATTTTTTTTAATCTAATTTAACTGTGGTTCAGCCGATTGAATCGCATAACTATTGATTAATATTGATTAATAGATTTCATTTGTTGGATCTCTATATGCTTTAGAAAACATTGGTTTACCTGGTAATATTTAATTCTTTTTTATATAAAAGAATTTGGAAATTCTTTAAATTTATTGAGTAATTAAAACATTAAATAATTTTTTTATAAAGGAGTAAGATATCAAAAGTTATTAGTCAAAAGTAATATCATTGATGTAAAATATCAACAATAAAAATCTTCACGCTATTACAAAGTTTAAGGATTTATTGTCAATGATGTTATTGTGAAGTATGACTTACAAATGATGTTTTTGGAAAGGATTTTCATATAATTCTTGATTTTCATATCAAAACTACATCTATAGTATAGAAATACGAGAAATTAACTACAAACGCCATTGCAAACATATGATAAAAGCTTTTAATTTTTTTTGTTTTTGTTTTTTGAATTTAATCAGCTCCTTCCTTCAATATAAAAAAAAAAAAAAAAGAGATTAATTACCAAAAGAAAATGGTCTATGGAAAGCATGCACAATTAAATTATTATTTTTCATATTTTCTCAACATGTTACTATTAGTTAAAATTGACTTTAAGTAGAGTAATTTTCACACGCATCTCTCTCCATTGCAAGAAACATCCGTGAAAGAATATAGTAGTAAAGAAAATTATTTTGATTCAAATCAACTTATTATCATGAATTATTTTTCAAAGAATTAAGATTCGGAATCACAAAATTCAGCCTATGTATTACAATTGATGTGATTGATCATTTCTTGTAACTTGTTGGTAACATCAACCTAGTTGAACTATTTGTCCATTTATCTTTCTTAATTTTTGAATTAGTCAAAGATTAGGTTGAAACACATTTCTTTATATTTAAGTTTGAAGAACATAGATAAAATATTTATTAATTAATGAGTATTTAGTTTTAAATATTTATATTTTATTCTCGAATATTTCAATTGTAATAAAATATAAGTAAAAGTTGAATACTTATTCATTTATTAAGAAAATTAGAGTTTATTCACTTTTAATTTTGTTAATTTTATTTAAAAGTTAAGCTTCTTTACCTAAATCATCTCATCTCATTTAATTGTATAAAAAAATGGATATTTAATTTAAAAAAGTGAACATTAAATGAAAGATAATTTTTGTATACTATCATTAATGAGATAAAATAGTCAATTTTTTACTTATATTTTATTGTAATTATATGTATCAAATTTTACATATATTTTGTTATGGAAGAATTATACTATATATTAAATATTACATTAAAATTTTCAAAACTCTGTCTCCAAATAATTGGAGGGAGATAAAAATATCTTTTATAAGTATTCGTTTAATTTTGAAGTCTTTTTATCTTAATTGTAACACCATCCTTATTCTTAATTTTTGTTATAAGAAAAAGAAAAATCTCTCTCCAAATAAGGATGTAGTTGAACAAAAAACCATTAACTAGACATAAAAAAAATCAACATCAATAGTAATTTAAAAAGTGTCTTAACTAAACAAATTTTAATAAATCTCTATTCGACTATTCTATTTTTTTCCTTTAACAAGTGCTTTAAAATACGTACACTTGTTAGAATTTTTTATTTTGAAATAAAATTGAGAATATTTTTTATTCTACTAAATTGAGAAATTAAAACATTTTAAGTGAAACCATGATATCATGTTTTCCTAGTTTTGAAGCATGGTCACAATTGGTAGCCGGCAGCATATTTGTTCATAAATATTTTGTATCATTGTGCTTGTTTATTTCTCCTCTATATTAGATTTGGTCGACTCCAACATCATTGTCTTTCCTGCGTGTGCCAAAAACATGTATTGTCACTATTCAATTACACTGCTAGGTAATATCGATTCAATTATAAATTTTTGTGTATCAAATCTCTTACAAAAGTTGGATGGTGAAGCAACTATGTATGTCAAATTTTGAGGAGATAATTTTTCTTTCAGTTGATTTAATGGGTTGTTTAACGAACATGAAAAGAAGTAAAATAAAAATAACTAAATTTATTTAATATTTGGTAATTAATCTAATCACTATCATATCTCTTTATTAAAATTCTTATAATGCATATAAGTTGGACTAAAGATTAAAATAAAAAAAAATGAAATATAAAATTAACAATATAAATAATTAAAAAATATATGTAATAAAAATATAAAAGTAAGAGGGTTATAAATTAATTTAGAAAAAAATAATAATTGGCCTATGCAGGTCTCAAACCTGCGACCTTCGCGTTATT